>NC_057797.1:388582615-388618253 GCF_018294505.1 Triticum aestivum
GGCTAGGCTTTATAGCCTGGGGGTCCGGCGAGCTTCGGAAGGGGATCGGGGCGATCGGGGAATCCCGGATCCTTCGGGATCCGGTCGATCTCCGGCGAGGTCGTGGCGTGGGCGAGGGGTTGGGGAAGACGGGGCGGGTCCCACGGGTCAGCGAGAGGGAGAGAGGGGCGAGGGGGTCAGGTGGAGCTGGGCTGGCCTGGCTCGGCTGGCCTGTTGGCCGAGTGGGCCGGCTGGCTTGGGCCAGGCGGGGAGGGGAGGGGTGCGGCGCTGGCTGGGCCTGGGGTGGCCTGGCTGGCGCCCCGGGGGGTTTTTCTTTATTTTTTTTAAATAAAACAAAAACAAAAATAAAACATTATCTATAAATATTTTATATAGGGTATATATATACCAAAATGATCAGGGGAATATTCCCTTTCATTTGAACATTTTTCCAAAGGCAAAATCCAAACTTTATAAAAATCCATTTTTTTCAAATTCAAATAAAATTCAGATTTGAATCCAAATCCTTTGGCATTGTTTCCTCTGATGTTTTTGGAGTGTCATGTTTGCTCCTCTCATACTTTTGATCAAGTATTTATCAGGCTTAGTTTTTGAAATGTTTCCCACATGCCAAAGTTTGAATTTTAAATTCAAAACTCAAAATTCTCTGAAACTTCAAATGGCATTCAATTCAAACAGGATGCATAGGATGTTTAGCTATAATTGTAAAACATTCCAAATAGGAAATTTGGGATGTTACACCCAGACTAGCTTAGATGTCTTCAAAGCACTCACACGACCATACTGTCCTTTGGTCAGATGACCACAGATGATATTCTTGGCAGTAGAGTCTAGTTGAACGAACTTCTTGACGTCAGCAGCAGTGACACCTTCTCCAGCCTTGGGAACGCCGTTCTTGACGACATACCATAGGTCGACGTCAATGGCTTCAAGATGCATGCGCATCTTATTCTTCCAGTAGGGATATTCAGTTCCATCAAAGACGGGGCACGCAACGGAGACTTTAATTATCCCTGCAGTCGACATAGCTAAAACTCCAGGTGGTTAAACCGAATCACACAGAACAAGGGAGCACCTTGCTCTGATACCAATTGGTGCGTTATATCGACTAGAGGGGGGGTGAATAGGCGATTTTTATGAAAGTCTTCAAAACATAGAAGTTTTGAAGATAAACGATAAAATTAAACCTATTACCATGCAGCGGAAGGTAGACTACACTAGGCAAACCATAGTCAAGTATTCAATGAAGTGAAAGCACAAAGACTAATAGCAGCTAGGTAGTAAGGATCAGGTAGGAAGATATGGTGAAGCCAAACAGAACATGCAGTCACTCAGTGAAGACAAATGATAGTGCAAACATACAATGACTTCACAAGGAGTAACAGTAAGTAAAGTGAAGTGAAGATGAGACCAGTGACTCGTTGAAGACAATGATTTGTTGGACCAGTTCCAGTTGCTGTGACAACTGTACGTCTGGTTGGAGCGGCTAGGTATTTAAACCTTAGGACACACAGTCCTAGACACCTAGTCCTCACCGTATTCTCCTTGAGCTAAGGTCACATAGACCTCGCCCAATCACTCTGGTAAGTCTTCAAGGTAGACTCCCAAACCTTCACAGACTTCGTTCACCGGCAATCCACAATGTCTCTTGGATGCTCGGAACGCGACGCCTAACCGGCTGGAGGATGCACAGTCCTCAAGTGTAATAAGTCTTCAGATCACACAGACAAGAAGACTTAAGTGATGCCCAATTCTCTCTGGCTCTGGTGGTTAGGGCTTTATCCTCGCAAGGAATTCTCTCTCAAAGGCTTCGAGGTGGGCTGCTCTCAAACGACAAAAGCCGTACTTTCAATCTGAGCAGCCAACCATTTATGGTTGTAGGGGGTGGGCTATTTATAGCCACTTGGCAACCCGACCTGATTTGTCCGAAATGACCCTGGGTCACTAAGGAACTGACACGTGTTCCAACGGTCAGATTTCAAACTCACACGACAACTTTACTTGGACTACAAGCAAAGCTGACTTGTCCAACTCTGGACAAGATTTGCTCTCATAGTCTTCACTCGAAGACATAGGTTTTTGGTTTAGACATCACTTCAATCATTCTGACTGGTTCTCTTGGACCCCACTTAACAGTACGGTGGTTCCTATGACTCAATAAAAAAGAAAAAGAACTACGAAAGATCTAAGTCTTCGAGCTCCATAGGCTTCATATAGTGTCTTCTCTTGTCATAGTCTTCAATGTGAATATCTTCATATACCACCTTTGACTTCAATGTCTTCATACATTTTTAGGGGTCATCTCTGGTAGTAAACCGAATCAATGAGGGACTTCTACCTGTGTTATCCTGCAATTCTCACAAACACATTAGTCCCTCAACTAGGTTTGTCGTCAATACTCCAAAACCAACTAGGGGTGGCACTAGATGCACTTACACTATCCCTAGAAAACTTTATGATAAGTGGGAACCTACAATAAAAATTAAAATTAAATATCATGAGTGTTATGCTTTGTGTGATTTGGGTGCTAGTGTTTCCACGATTCCAAAAACTTTGTGTGATTTGCTAGGTTTCCGTGATTTTGACGATTGTTCTTTAAACTTGCACCTTGCGGATTCCACTATTAAGAAACCTATGGGAAGAATTAATGATGTTCTTATTGTTTCAAATATGGACTATGTGCCCGTAGATTTCATTGTTCTTGATATAGATTGCAATCCTTCATGTCCTATTATTCTTGGTAGACCTTTCCTTAGAATGATTGGTGCAATTATTGATATGAAGGAAGGGAATATTAGATTCCAATTTCCGTTAGGAAAAGGCATGGAACACTTCCCTAGAAAAAAATTAAATTACCTTATGAATCTATTATGAGAGCCACTTATGGATTGCCTACCAAAGATGGCAATACCTAGATCTATCTTCGCTTTTATGCCTAGCCAGGGGCGTTAAACGATAGCGCTTGTTGGGAGGCAACCCAATTTTATTTTCATTCTTTGCTTTTTGCTCCTGTTTAGTAATAAATAATTTATCTAGCCTCTGTTTTGATTGTGTTTTTTGTGTTTAATTAGTGTTTGCGCCAAGTAGAACCGTTGGGAAGACTTGGGGAAAGTCTTTTTGATCTTGCTGTAGAAAACAGAAACTTTGGCGCTCACGAGAATTGCTGCCATTTTTATTTGGAAAGTTCTATTTAGTTAATTATTTTTGAAGATGATTAATAGATAAATTTCTCACGTCCAACAATTTATTTTAGAATTTTTGGGGTTCTAGAACTTGCGTTAGCTACAGATTACAACAGACTATTCTGTTTTTGACAGATTCTGTTTTTCTTGTGTTGTTTGCTTATTTTGATGAATCTATGGCTTGTAAAAGAGTTTATAAACCATAGAGAAGTTGTAATACAGTAGGTTTAACACAAATATAAATAAAGAATGAGTTCATAACAGTACCTTGGAGTGGTGTTTTGTTTTCTTGCGCTAACGGAGCTCACGAGATTTTCTATTTTGAGTTTTGTGTTGTGAAGTTTTCAAGTTTTGGGTAAAGATTTGATGGATTATGGAACAAATAGTGGAAAGAGCCTAAGCTTGGGGATGCCCATGGAACCCCAAGGTAAAATTCAAGTACACCAAAAAGCCTAAGCTTGGGGATGCCCCGGATGAAGGAAATATGCCCTAGAGGCAATAATAAAGTTATTATTTATTTCCTTATATCATGATAAATGTTTATTATTCATGCTAGAATTGTATTAACCGGAAACATAATACATGTGTGAATACATAGACAAACAGAGTGTCACTAGTATGCCTCTACTTGACTAGCTCGTTAATCAAAGATGGTTATGTTTCCTAACCATGAACAAGGAGTTGTTATTTGATTAACGAGATCACATCATTAGGTGAATGATCTGATTGACATGACCCATTCCATTAGCTTAGCACCCGATCGCTTAGTATGTTGCTATTGCTTTCTTCATGACTTATACATGTTCCTATGACTATGATATTATGCAACTCCCGTTTGCTGAAGGAACACTTTGTGTGCTACCAAACGTCACAACGTAAATGGGTGATTATAAAGGTGCTCTACAGGTGTCTCCAAAGGTACATGTTGGGTTGGCGTATTTCGAGATTAGGATTTGTCACTCCGATTGTCGGAGAGGTATCTCTGGGCCCTCTCGGTAATGCACATCACATAAGCCTTACAAGCATTGCAACTAATGAGTTAGTTGCGAGATGATGTATTATGAAACGAGTAAAGAGACTTGCCGGTAACGAGATTGAACTAGGTATTGAGATACCGACGATCGAATCTTAGGCAAGTAACATACCGATGACAAAGGGAACAACGTATGTTGTTATGCGGTCTGACCGATAAAGATCTTCGTAGAATATGTAGGAGCCAATATGAGCATCTAGGTTCCGCTATTGGTTATTGCCCGGAGATGTGTCTCGGTCATGTCTACATTGTTCTCGAACCCGTAGGGTCCGCACGCTTAAGGTTTCGATGACAGTTATATTATGAGTTTATGAGTTTTGATGTACCGAAGTTAGTTCGGAGTCCCGGATGTGATCACGGACACGACGAGGAGTCTCAAAATGGTCGAGACATAAAGATTGATATATTGGACGGCTATATTCGGACACCGGAAGTGTTTCGGGTGATTTCGGAGAAAACCGGAGAGCCGCAGGGTTACCGGACCCCCCCCCCCCCGGGAGAAGTAATGGGCCATATGGGCCTTAGTGGAGAGAGAGAGAGGGGCTGACAGAGGTGGGCCGCGCGCCTCCTCCCCCTGGACCGAATTAGACTAGGAGAGGGGGGCGGCGCCCCCCTTTCGCTCTCCCTCCCCACTTCTTTCCCCCTCCTAGTAGGAGTCCTACTCCTACTAGGAGGAGGACTCCTCCTGGCGCGCCTATAGGGGCTGGCCGGCCTCCTCCCCTTGCTCCTTTATATACGGGGGCAGGGGGGCACCCCTAGACACACAAGTTGATCTTCGTGATCGTTCCTTAGCCGTGTGCGGTGCCCCCCTCCACCATATTCCACCTCGGTCATATTGTAGCGGTGCTTAGGCGAAGCCCTGCGACGGTAGAACATCAAGATCGTCACCACGCCGTCGTGCTGACGGAACTCCTCCCCGACGCTTTGCTAGATCGGAGCCCGGGGGTCGTCATCGAGCTGAACGTGTGCTAGAACTCGGAGGTGCCGTAGTTTCGGTGCTTGATCGGTCGGGCCGTGGAGACGTACGACTACATCAACCAAACGCTTCCGTTGTTGATCTACAAGGGTACGTAGATCACACTCTCCCCTCTCGTTGCTATGCATCACCATGATCTTGCGTGTGCGTAGGATTTTTTTTGAAATTACTACGTTCCCCAACAGTGGCATCCGAGCCTAGGTTTTATATGTTGATGTTATATGCACGAGTAGAACACAAGTCAGTTGTGGGCGATATAAGTCATACTGCTTACCAGCATGTCATACTTTGGTTCGGTGGTATTGTTGGACGAAGCGGCCCGGACCGACATTACGCGTACGCTTACGCGAGACCGGTTCTCCCGACGTGCTTTGCACATAGGTGGCTTGCGGGTGACAGTTTCTCCAACTTTAGTTGAACCGAGTGTGGCTACGCCCGGTCCTTGCGAAGGTTAAAACAACACCAACTTGACAAACTATCATTGTGGTTTTGATGCGTAGGTAAGATTGGTTCTTGCTTAAGCCCGTAGCAGCCACGTAAAACTTGCAACAACAAAGTAGAGGACGTCTAACTTGTTTTTGCAGGGCATGTTGTGATGTGATATGGTCAAGACATGATGCTAAATTTTATTGTATGAGATGATCATGTTTTGTAACCGAGTTATCGGCAACTGGCAGGAGCCATATGGTTGTCGCTTTATTGTATGCAATGCAATCACACTGTAATGCTTTACTTTATCACTAAACGTTAGCGATAGTCGTGGAAGCATAAGATTGGCGTGACGACAACGACGCTACGATGGAGATCAAGGTGTCGCGCCGGTGACGATGGTGATCACGACGGTGCTTCGATGGAGATCACAAGCACAAGATGATGATGGCCATATCATATCACTTATATTGATTGCATGTGATGTTTATCTTTTATGCATCTTATCTTGCTTTGATTGACGGTAGCATTATAAGATGATCTCTCACTAATTATCAAGAAGTGTTCTCCCTGAGTATGCACCGTTGTGAAAGTTCTTCGTGCCGAGACACCACGTGATGATCGGGTGTGATAGGCTCTACGTTCAAATACAACGGGTGCAAAACAGTTGCACACGCGGAATACTCAGGTTATACTTGACGAGCCAAGCATATACAGATATGGCCTTGGAACATGGAGACCGAAAGGTCGAGCGTGAATCATATAGTAGATATGATCAACATAGTGATGTTCACCAATGAAACTACTTCATCTCACGTGATGATCGGACATGGTTTAGTTGATTTGGGTCACGTAATCACTTAGAGGATTAGAGGGATGTCTATCTAAGTGGGAGTTCTTTAAGTAAATTAATTGAACCTGAATTTATCAAGAAACTTAGTACCTGATAGTATCTTGCTTGTTTATGCTTGATTGTAGATAGATGGCTCGTGCTGTTGTTCCGTTGAATTTTAATGTGTTCCTTGAGAAAGCAAAGTTGAAAGATGATGGTAGCAATTACACAGACTGGGTCCGTAACTTGAGGATTATCCTCATTGCTGCACAGAAGAATTACGTCCTAGAAGCACCGCCGGGTGCCAGGCCTGCTGCTGGAGCAACACCAGATGTTATGAACGTCTGGCAGAGCAAAGCTGATGACTACTCGATAGTTCAGTGTGCCATGCTTTACGGCTTAGAATCGGGACTTCAACGACGTTTTGAACGTCATGGAGCATATGAGATGTTCCAGGAGTTGAAGTTAATATTTCAAGCAAATGCCCGGATTGAGAGATATGAAGTCTCCAATAAGTTCTATAGCTGCAAGATGGAGGAGAATAGTTCTGTCAGTGAGCATATACTCAAAATGTCTGGGTATAATAATCACTTGATTCAATTGGGAGTTAATCTTCCAGATGATTGCGTCATCGACAGAATTCTCCAATCAATGCCACCAAGCTACAAGAGCTTCATGATGAACTATAATATGCAAGGGATGAATAAGACTATTCCCGAACTCTTCGCAATGCTAAAAGTTGCGGAGGTAGAAATCAAGAAGGAGCATCAAGTGTTGATGGTCAACAAGACCACTAGTTTCAAGAAAAAGGGCAAAGGGAAGAAGAAGGGGAACTTCAAAAAGAACGGCAAGCAAGTTGTTACTCAAGAGAAGAAACCCAAACCTGGACCTAAGCCTGAAACTGAGTGCTTCTACTGCAAGCAGACTGGTCACTGGAAGCGGAACTGCCCCAAGTATTTGGCGGATAAGAAGGATGGCAAGGTGAACAAAGGTATATGTGATATACATGTTATTGATGTGTACCTTACTAATGCTCGCAGTAGCACCTGGGTATTTGATACTGGTTCTGTTGCTAATATTTGCAACTCGAAACAGGGACTACGGATTAAGCGAAGATTGGCTAAGGACGAGGTGCGATGCGCGTGGGAAACAGTTCCAAAGTCGATGTGATCGCAGTCAGCACGCTACCTCTACATCTACCTTCGGGATTAATATTAGACCTAAATAATTGTTATTTGGTGCCAGCGTTAAGCAGGAACATTATATCTCGATCTTGTTTGATGCAAGACGGTTATTCATTTAAATTTGAGAATAATGGTTGTTCTATTTATATGAGTAATATCTTTTATGGTCATGCACCCTTAAAGAGTGGTCTATTTTTGATGAATCTCGATAGTAGTGACACACATATTCATAGTGTTGAAGCCAAAAGATGCAGAGTTAATAATGATAGTGCAACTTATTTGTGGCACTGCCATTTAGGTCATATCGGTGTAAAGCGCATGAAGAAACTCCATACTGATGGACTTTTGGAACCACTTGATTATGAATCACTTGGTACTTGCGAACCATGCCTCATGGGCAAGATGACTAAAACACCGTTCTCCGGTACTATGGAGAGAGTAACAGATTTGTTGGAAATCATACATACATATGTATGTGGTCCGATGAATATTGAGGCTCGTGGCGGATATCGTTATTTTCTCACCTTCACAGATGACTTAAGCAGATATGGGTATATCTACTTAATGAAACACAAGTCTGAAACATTTGAAAAGTTCAAAGAATTTCAGAGTGAAGTAGAAAATCATCGTAACAAGAAAATAAAATTCCTACGATCTGATCGTGGAGGAGAATATTTGAGTTACGAGTTTGGTGTACATTTGAAAAATTGTGGAATAGTTTCGCAACTCACGCCACCCGGAACACCACAGCGTAATGGTGTGTCCGAACGTCGTAATCGTACTTTACTAGATATGGTGCGATCTATGATGTCTCTTACTGATTTACCGCTATCGTTTTGGGGATACGCTCTAGAGACAGCCGCATTCACGTTAAATAGGGCACCATCAAAATCCGTTGAGACGACGCCTTATGAACTGTGGTTTGGCAAGAAACCAAAGTTGTCGTTTCTGAAAGTTTGGGGCTGCGATGCTTATGTGAAAAAGCTTCAACCTGATAAGCTCGAACCCAAATCGGAGAAATGTGTCTTCATAGGATATCCAAAGGAAACTATTGGATACACCTTCTATCACAGATCCGAAGGCAAGACTTTTGTTGCTAAGTTCGGAAACTTTCTAGAGAATGAGTTTGTCTCGAAAGAAGTGAGTGGGAGGAAAGTAGAACTTGATGAGGTAACTGTACCTGCTCCCTTATTGGAAAGTAGTGCATCACAGAAAACTATTTCTGTGACACCTACACCAGTTAGTGAGGAAGCTAATGATGATGATCATGAAACTTCAGAACAAGATACTACTGAACCTCGTAGATCAACCAGAGTGAGATCCGCGCCAGAGTGGTACGGTAATCCTGTTCTGGAAGTCATGCTACTAGATCATGATGAACCTATGAACTATGAAGAAGCGATGGTGAGCCCAGATTCCGCAAAATGGCTTGAAGCCATGAAATCTGAGATGGGATCCATGTATGAGAACAAAGTATGGACTTTGGTTGACTTGCCCGATGATCGGCAAGCAATTGAGAATAAAAGATCTTCAAGAAGAAGACTGACGCTGACGGTAATATTACTGTCTACAAAGCTCGACTTGTCGCAAAAGGTTTTCGGCAAGTTCAAGGGATTGACTATGATGAGACCTTCTCACCCGTAGCGATGCTTAAGTCTGTCTGAATCATGTTAGCAATTGCCGCATTTTATGATTATGAAATTTGGCAGATGGATGTCAAAACTGCATTCCTGAATGGATTTCTGGAAGAAGAGTCGTATATGATGCAACCAGAAGGTTTTGTCGATCCAAAGGGAGCTAACAAAGTGTGCAAGCTCCAGCGATCCATTTATGGACTGGTGCAAGCCTCTCGGAGTTGGAATAAACGCTTTGATAGTGTGATCAAAGCATTTGGTTTTATACAGACTTTTGGAGAAGCCTGTATTTACAAAAAAGTGAGTGGGAGCTCTGTAGCATTTTTGATATTATATGTGGATGACATATTACTAATTGGAAATGATATAGAATTTCTGGATAGCATAAAGGGATACTTGAATAAGAGTTTTTCAATGAAAGACCTCGGTGAAGCTGCTTACATATTAGGCATTAAGATCTATAGAGATAGATCAAGACGCTTAATTGGACTTTCACAAAGCACATACCTTGACAAAGTTTTGAAGAAGTTCAAAATGGATCAAGCAAAGAAAGGGTTCTTGCCTGTGTTACAAGGTGTGAAGTTGAGTAAGACTCAATGCCCGACCACTGCAGAAGATAGAGAGAATATGAAAGATGTTCCCTATGCTTCAGCCATAGGCTCTATCATGTATGCAATGCTGTGTACCAGACCTGATGTGTGCCTTGCTATAAGTCTAGCAGGGAGGTACCAAAGTAATCCAGGAGTGGATCACTGGACAGCGGTCAAGAACACCCTGAAATACCTGAAAAGGACTAAGGATATGTTTCTCACATATGGAGGTGACAAAGAGCTCATCATAAAAGGTTACGTTGATGCAAGCTTTGACACTGATCCGGACGGTTCTAAATCGCAAACCGGATACGTGTTTACATTAAACGGTGGAGCTGTCAGTTTGTGCAGTTCTAAACAAAGCGTTGTAGTGGGATCTACATGTGAAGCGGAGTACATAGCTGCTTCGGAAGCAGCAAATGAAGGAGTCTGGATGAAGGAGTTCATATCCGATCTAGGTGTCATACCTAGTGCATCGGGTCCAATGAAAATCTTTTGTGACAATACTGGTGCAATTGCCTTGGCAAAGGAATCCAGATTTCACAAGAGAACCAAGCACATCAAAAGACGCTTCAATTCCATCCGGGATCTAGTCCAGGTGGGAGACATAGAGATTTGCAAGATACATACGGATCTGAATGTTGCAGACCCGTTGACTAAGCCTCTTCCACGAGCAAAACATGATCAGCACCAAGGCTCCATGGGTGTTAGAATCATTACTTTGTAATCTAGATTATTGACTCTAGTGCAAGTGGGAGACTGAAGGAAATATGCCCTAGAGGCAATAATAAAGTTATTATTTATTTCCTTATATCATGATAAATGTTTATTATTCATGCTAGAATTGTATTTACCAGAAACATAATACACGTGTGAATACATAGACAAACAGAGTGTCACTAGTATGCCTCTACCTGACTAGCTCGTTAATCAAAGATGGTTATGTTTCCTAACCATGAACAAGGAGTTGTTATTTGATTAACGAGATCACATCATTAGGTGAATGATCTGATTGACATGACCCATTCCATTAGCTTAGCACCCGATCGTTTAGTATGTTGCTATTGCTTTCTTCATGACTTATACATGTTCCTATGACTATGAGATTATGCAACTCCCGTTTGCCGGAGGAACACTTTGTGTGCTACCAAACATCATAACGTAAATGGGTGATTATAAAGGTACTCTACAGGTGTCTCCAAAGGTACATGTTGGGTTGGCTTATTTCGAGATTAGGATTTGTCACTCCGATTGTCAGAGAGGTATCTCTGGGCCCTCTCGGTAATGCACATCACATAAGCCTTGCAAGCATTGCAACTAATGAGTTAGTTGCGAGATGATGTATTACGAAACGAGTAAAGAGACTTTCTGGTAACGAGATTGAACTAGGTATTGAGATACCGACGATCGAATCTCGGGCAAGTAACATACCGATGACAAAGGGAACAACGTATGTTGTTATGCGGTCTCACCGATAAAGATCTTCGTAGAATATGTAGGAGCCAATATGAGCATCCAGGTTCCGCTATTGGTTATTGACTGGAGACGTGTCTCGGTCATGTCTACATTGTTCTCGAACCCGTAGGGTCCGCACGCTTAAGGTTTCAATGACAGTTATATTATGAGTTTATGAGTTTTGATGTACCGAAGTTAGTTCGGAGTCCCGGATATGATCAAGGACATGACGAGGAGTCTCGAAATGGTCGAGACATAAAGATTGATATATTGGACGGCTATATTCAGACACGGGAAGTGTTCCGGATGATTTCGGAGAAAATCGGAGAGCCGGAGGGTTACCGGAACCCCCCGGGAGAAGTAATGGGCCATATGGGCCTTAGTGGAGAGAGAGAAGGGCTGCCAGAGGTGGGCCGCGCGCCTCCTCCCCCTGGTCCGAATTGGACTAGGAGAGGGGGGCGGCGCCCCCCTTTCCCTCTCCCTCCCCACTTCTTTCCCCCTCCTAGTAGGAGTCCTACTCCTACTAGGAGGAGGACTCCTCCTGGCGCACCTATAGGGGCCGGCCGGCCTCCTCCCCTTGCTCCTTTATATACGGGGGCAGGGGGGCACCCCTAGACACACATGTTGATCTTCGTGATCGTTCCTTAGCCGTGTGCGGTGCCCCCCTCCACCATATTCCACCTCGGTCATATTGTAGCGGTGCTTAGGCGAAGCCCTGCGACGGTAGAACATCAAGATCGTCACCACGCCGTCGTGCTGACGGAACTCCTCCCCGACGCTTTGCTGGATCGGAGCCTGGGGATCGTCATCGAGCTGAACATGTGCTAGAACTCGGAGGTGTCGTAGTTTCGGTGCTTGATCGGTCGGGCCGTGGAGACGTACGACTACATCAACCAAACGCTTCCGTTGTTGATTTACAAGGGTACGTAGATCACACTCTCCCCTCTCGTTGCTATGCATCACCATGATCTTGCATGTGCGTAGGAATTTTTTTGAAATTACTATGTTCCCCAACACTGGAAGGCATCCCCTCTTTCGTCTTTGTCTATCGATAACTTTACTTAGAGCTATATTTTTATTCACCACATGATATGTGTTTTGCTTGGAGCGTCTTGTATGAATTGAGTCTTTGCTTTTTAGTTTACCACAATCATCCTTGCTGTACACACCTTCCGAGAGAGACTCGCATGATTTGAAATTTATTAGAATACTCTATGTGCTTCACTTATATCTTTTGAGCCATATATTTTTTGCTCTAGTGCTTCACTTATATATTTTAGAGCACAGTGGTGGATTTGTTTTATAGAAACTATTGTTCTCTCATGCTTCACTTATATTATTTTGAGAGTCCTTTAGAACAACATGGCAATAATAAAAATTTTCATATAAGTGCATTGAATACTATGAGAAGTTTGATACTTGATAATTGTTTTGAGATATGGAGATGGTGATATTAGAGTCATGCTAGTTGAGTAGTTGTGAATTTGAGAAATACTTGTGTTGAAGTTTGTGATTCCCGTAGCATGCACGTATGGTGAACCTTTATGTGATGAAGTCGGAGCATGATTTATTTATTGATTGTCTTTCTTATGAGTGGCGGTCGGGGACGAGCGATGGTCTTTTCCTACCAATCTACCCCCCTAGGAGCATGCACGTAATACTTTGTTTCGATAACTAATAGATTTTTGCAATAAGTATGTGAGTTCTTTAGGACTAATGTTGAGTCCATGGATTATATGCACTCTCACCCTTCCACCATTGCTAGCCTCTCTAGTATCGTGCAACTTTCGCCGGTACCATAAACCCACCATATACCTTCCTCGAAACAGCCACCATACCTACCTATTATGGCATTTCCATAGCCATTCCGAGATATATTGCCATGCAACTTTCCACCATTTCGTTATTATGACATGCTTCATCATTGTCATATTGCTTGCATGATCATGTAGTTGACATCGTATTTGTGGCAAAGCCACCGTTCATAATTCTTTCATACATGTCACTCATGCATCATTGCACATCCTGGTACACCGCCGGAGGCATTCACATAGTCATATTTTGTTCTAAGTACCGAGTTGTAATTCTTGAGTTGTAAGTAAATAAAGTGTGATGATCATCATTATTAGAGCATTGTCCCAGTGAGGAAAGGATGATGGAGACTATGATTCCCCCACAAGTCGGGATGAGACTCCGGACGAAAAAGAAAAGAAAAGAAAAGAGAAAGAAGGCCCAAATAAAAAAATGAGAGAAAAGGAGAGAAGGGACAATGTTACTATCCTTTTTCCACACTTGTGCTTCAAAGTAGCACCATGTTCTTCATATAGAGAGTCTCCTATGATATCATTTCCATATACTAGTGGGAATTTTTCATTATAGAACTTGGCTTGTATATTCCAATGATGGGCTTCCTAAAAATGCCCTAGGTCTTCGTGAGCAAGCAAGTTGGATGCACACCCACTTAGTTTCTTTTGATGAACTTTCATATACTCATAGCTCTAGTGCATCCGTTGCATGGCAATCCCTACTCACTCACATTGATATCTATTAATGGGCATCTCCATAGCCCGTTGATACGCCTAGTCGATGTGAGACTATCTTCTGCTTTTTTTGTCTTCTCCACAACCACCATTCTATTCCACCATAGTGCTATATCCATGGCTCACGCTCATATATTGTGTGAGGATTGAAAAAGTTTGAGAACATCAAAAGTATGAAACAATTGCTTGGCTTGTCATCGGGGTTGTGCATGATTTAAATATTTTGCGTGGTGAAGATAGAGCATAGCCAGACTATATGATTTTGTAGGGATGACTTTCTTTGTCCATGTTATTTTGAGAAGACATAATTGCTTAGTTATTATGCTTGAAGTATTATTATTTTTATGTCAATATTAAACTTTTATCTTGAATCTTATGTATCTGAACATTCATGCCACAATAAAGAAAAATTACATTGAGAAATATGTTAGAAAGCATTCCACACCAAAAATTCTTCTTTTATCATTTACCTACTCGAGGACGAGCATGAATTAAGCTTGGGGATGCTTGATACGTCTCCAACGTATCTATAATTTTTGATTGCTCCATGCTATTATATTATCTATTTTGGATGTTAATGGTCTTTGTTTTACACTTCTATATCATTTTTGGGACTAACCTACTAACCGGAGGCCCAACCCAAATTGTTGTTTTTTTGCCTATTTTAGGGTTTCAAATATCAAATGGAGTCCAAACGGAATGAAACCTTCGGGAACTTGATTTTCTCAACAAACGTGATCCAGGAGACTTGGTGTGGCCGTCAAGAAACAAGGGAGGAAGGCACGAGGCAGGGGGGCGCGCCTACCCCCCTGGGCGTGCCCTCCACCCTTGTGGGCCCTCCGTTGCTCCACCAATGTACTTCTTCCTCCTATATATATCCACGTAGCCCCCAAACGTCCAGGAGCACCATGAAAACCTAATTCCATCGCCGCAACCTTCTGTACTCGAGAGATCCCATCTTGGGGCCTTTTCCGGAGCTCCACCGGAGGGGGCATTGATCACGAAGGGCCTCTACAACAACTCCATGGCCTCTCCGGTGATGTGTGAGTAGTTTACTTCAGACCTACGGGTCCATAGTTATTTGCTAGATGGATTCTTCTCTCTCTTTGGATCTCAATACAAAGTTCTCCTGGATTTTCTTGGAGATCTATTCGATGTAATCTTCTTTTGCGGTGTGTTTTTCGAGATCCGATGAATTGTGGGTTTATGATACATATTATCTATGAACAATATTAGATTCTCCTCTGAATTCTTTTATGTATGATTGGTTTATCTTTGCAAGTCTCTTTGAATTATCAGTTTGGTTTGGCCTACTAGATTGATCTTTCTTGCAATGGGAGAAGTGCTTAGCTTTGGGTTCAATCTTGCGGTGTTCGATCCCAGTGACAGAAAGGGAACCGATACGTATTGTATTGTTTCCATCGAGGATAAAAAGATGGGGTTTATATCATATTGCATGAGTTTATCCCTCTACATCATGTCATCTTCTTTAAAGCATTACTCTGTTCTCTTGAACTTAATACTCTAGATGCATGCTGGATAGCGGTCGATGTGTGGAGTAATAGTAGTAGATGCAGGCAGGAGTCGGTCTACTTGTTTCGGACGTGATGCCTATATACATGATCATACCTAGATATTCTCATAACTATGCTCAATTCTATCAATTGCTCGACAGTAATTTGTTTACCCACCGTAATACTTATGCTCTTGAGAGAAGCACTAGTGAAACCTATGGCCCCCGGGTCTATCTTCCATCATATTAATCTTCCAATACTTCGTTATTTCCTTTGCCGTTATTTTCATTTGCATCTTTATTTCTCTTTATCATAAAAATACCAAAAATATTATCTTATCATATCTATCAGATCTCACTCTCGTAAGTGACCGAGAAGGGCTTGACAACCCCTTTGTCACGTTGGTTGCGAGGTTCTTATTTGTTTGTGTAGGTGCGTGGGACTTGAGCGTGATATCCTACTGGATTGATACCTTGGCTCTCAAAAACCGAGGGAAATACTTACGCTACTTTGCTGCATCACCCTTTCCTCTTCAAGGGAAAACCAACCAGTGCTCAAGAGGTAGCACTAGCTGCTCACATGCATGCTGGGTCGAGAGGTTCAAAAGTTTGAGTCCTCCTCCAATACGCCGTGGGCCTCCTTTTATATGTCCAAGGGGCTGCCACAGCGGCACACAGGAGGTGTAAAGCTGCTACAGTGCCTATGTTTATTGCTGGCGTCTTAGGATAAACGCCATAAATGCACTGCTTACATGCCCTCTAGCTTTATCGGGGACGGGAGGAGAGCCCGTCCCATCCGTTGTCGCCTCGCCCCGTCTTGACACGCGTCCATGCCGATGAGGCATGCAGTGCCAAGTTGGCTGGCCAGCTGCTGTGCTGGAGAAGTGGAAGGGTTTTCACGAAGATCTACAAGTCACCACGCAGGTGCTTGCCAGACTGGCAGGCTAGCCACTACGCTGGAGTGGTGACGGGGTGGCGGAGTCTTGCCGCGGTCTTGCCGATGCCCCCGATAAGGATCCTGCCGGGGCTTCGCGGACGTCCTCGACAAGGATCTTGTCGGAGACTCGTCTCCAGGCCCTCACAAAGATCTACACGCCACTACGTGCGCGCCCTTGGATCTTGGTTTTAACATTGTTGATGGTGTCAGAGCTCTCAACCTGAAGGGTGCCTTTGTGAGTGATCTGCAAATCGTCCCCAACAAGGATCTTGCCGGGGTCTCGCGAGCCGTCCCGGCAAGGATCTTGCCGGGGGTCCAGCTCGCCCTCTGTCTTCTGGTCTCTATCTTGGCTGCTTGTCCTCGCCTTGTATCTTGTTCTCGGTCGCCCCTTTCAGGCCTTGCCGCGGAGGTGGCTATGACTGCCCATCCACAAGTATGGGGTGCTAAAGAGCCCAAACTTTTGTACACCGACAGGAGCCCCCGGGCTTGGGCCACACGCGAGTGTGAGGCATTGTTGGGCCAGGCCCAAACAGTGCATGGGCACGCGTGGCAGGGGAATAACTTCTATAACCTTCTCGTCTGCCGTGCTCACAGCGGTCCGTGAATAGCCTTTATTCACGGGGTGGTAATCACCGTTCCACGCTTCCCACTATGCCCACCTTTTTTGCCACGTGCGCCGCATGCATGGCGCGTGGTAGGTGGCGGACGTGCGGGACATAGGAGGGTGTGCCATGGCAGATACCCATGCGCCTTTGATTGGCGCGGGGAGGGCGGTCGATGGCCTCGCTCGTTGCCAATGGCTTCAATGAGCCGGACTTGAAAGTACTCTTCCGTGGAGGTGTAGAGCCAGCCCCCAGTCCTCCTTGTTTGGCTATAAAAAGGGGATTGGGAGGATAAGGTGGGGCATCCCCTCACGTCTTCTTCTTCCCTGTTCTTCATCCACCACCATCCTTCTGTGGAGGTGACCAGATCTTCCTCTTGCCAGAGAGCCGCGACGGTTAAGGAAGAGTCAGACGCCCAAGGCGAAGGTGCTGGATGGGGTCGCGGTCAGTGAGGTGGTCGAGGTAGAGGTGGACGTGGAAGGGGGCACCTACAGCGCCACCGTCTCCACCACCATCTCCTCCTGCTTCGTCGAGCGGCCATGTCAGAGACACGTCACTGGAGTTTATCCTGCAGCTGCATGAACCACCACGTAGCCGCCTCCATCTTCCCAAGGCGTTCACGAGGGCACTTGAGGTTGACCAGCCATCGAGGTTGAGGCTTCACATGAAGGATGTTGCAATGGCGACATGTGGGTGAACGCAAAGTCCCTCGTCCCTCATGTAATGCTTCTTCATTGTGGTTGGAAAACCTTCACACGCGCCCACTGTCTGATGAAGGGGCACGTCCTCCACTTCAAATTAGTGGAGGCTGGCCTGCTCTCCATCAAGGTTTTTGGGCGCTTGGGAATCCGACTAGGGTGTTGCGCGGAGAGCTCGACTGATGATGAAAGCTCCTCCTCGAGCGATAGCGATGAGGAGGAGACCGGTGAGGAGGACGACGGGGACGGGTCTGACTAGACATCGGGCACCCCGTCCCTAGGTGTCGCCGGCAACACCATCATTTGTACCTGGCCTTCTCCCCGGTAGAGCGATTTGCCGGGGGTAGTTCTTGGTGGTGGCTCCCCGAGCCAGCTCCTTGAACTTCTCGGGGCTATCGCTCCAGGCGGCGAGCGCGGGAAGGCCGGAGAAGAAGAAGAAGGCGGGTGGCGGGCCATCAAGTCAGAGTATGATGGCACCGACGCCTTCATCTCGTATTGCCGGCCCGCTGCCTCATCTTTTGGCTCCTCTCCCGGCGCCGTCATCACCGGGATGTTCTTTTGGTGTTTTCTGCCACGCATACCTTGCCTAGGCACTCCTTTTGCCTCCCTGATGTCTTGATCTGCTTCCTGAGGAGAGGGACAAGAAAGGGATTACGGGCATCTTATCTTTTTTTAGGTTTTAAACCTTCGGGCACTTGTTGTATTTAAACTTTGTAAACCCTCGCTTATGCTTGCACTCCGTATGAATTGTACTTGTTTAACCAACATATTAATGAAGAAAAAGGGTGCTTGCTGGGTTCTTTTGTGCGTAAGCGAGGCTCACACCAAGGAACGGGTCCTTGTTATTATTCATTAAATAAACAACATCATCCCGGCAACAGACCTTGCCGTTCTCCCGCTTCACACCACGACTACGCTCACGCCTTTGGCGGAGGCAGGGGCAGAGTAGGATTAGGCCTTTCGCCCATCCCCTTTCCATCGCAACTACAACCATAACCCGACCCAAAGAGGGATTCTGGGCACAGGGAAGAGGGAGCACGGTGGCATGAGATAGAGCGAAGTTTCGTACGTCCAAGTTTCATATGGAGGTACGTAGCTGAGAAAAAGACTTATCTGAATCTGCACCTGGCTTTGTACAAAGGGTCACATGCCTTGCTGGCAAGGCTCATACAAAATGTGGTCTGCCGGGGATACAAAGCTGGTTAGCTCACATTAGATAATCATCCATGATATAATATCGCTCCCAAGATGTACGTGATAAGCATTTTGCATAAGGAATAGAAAATGAAGCATCATGCACATACAAGTCTTTAATATGCTCAAATCCAATAACACTCAATTCAAGTTGAGTTACAAGCATGCATTTGCGGGAAAGAGTGTCTGCCACAACATTTTCCTTACCTTTTGATGTACTTGATAACATAAGGAAATGACTCAACAAACTTACTCCATTTGGCATGTCTCTTATTCAATTTTGTTTGACCCTTAAGGTACTTAAGCGTCTCATGATCCGCATGGATGAAAAATTCACGAGGACGAAGATAATGCTCCCAGACATGCAAGACTCTCACTAAAGCATGTAATTCCTTGCCATAAATGGGATAATTAAGTTGTGCTCCAGAAAGTTTCTCACTGAAGTAGGTGATTGGGCGCTTCTCTTGCATCAACACACCTCATGTGCCATTACCACTAGCGTCGCAATGTACTTCGAAAGTTTTATCAAAGTTGGGTAATGCAAGCAATGGAGCATGCGTAAGCAAATTCTTAAGCTCATGAAATGCGACATCTTAGGAAGGTCCCAAAACAAAGGGTGCATTCTTCTTACTCAAAGCATGCAATGGGATGCAATAGTGCTAAAGTCCTTAACAAATCAATGATAGAAACCGGCTAAGCCAAGGAAACTACACACTTGTTGCAAATTGGTTTTTGTGGCCAAGTTTTAATTGCATCAATTTTATACTCATCAACATGGACACCCTTAGAAGACACAACAAAGCCCAAGAAAATAAGCTTGTCAATACCAAAGGTGCATTTTTTCCATGTTCGCATAAAGATGCCCGTTTCTAAGAACTTGCAAGACGTCCTAAGGTGTATGACATGATCTTCAAGAGATTTACTAAACACAAGTATATCATCAAAGTAGACCACACCACATATGCCAATGTATTTGCGAAGAACATAACACATCACACGCATAAATTTGATAGGCGCTTTGAATAAGCCCATAGGCATGACTAACCATTCATATAAGCCAAATGTAATTTTGGATTCCATTTTCCATTTGTCACCCTCTTGAATGTGAATTTGATAGTAGCCACTTATAAGATCATTTTTTGTGAAAATGGTGGCTCCACTAAGTTCATCTAGCATATCATCAAGGTGTCGAATGGTGTGTCTATAGCGAACAGTGATATCATTTATGGTACGGTAATCGAAACACATGCGATAGTGACATGGCTAGGCTGCGTTTGTATTTCCCCAAAGAGGAAGGGATGATGCAGCTAGCACATCTACGGTAAGTATTTCCCTCCGTTGTGAAACCAAGGCATAAATCCAGTAGGAGAACCAAGAAACACTATGTAAATGGTACTTGCACACAAAGAACAAATACTTGCAACCTGACGCGTAAGAGGGGTTGTCAATCCCTCCTCGGTAAAAAGACAGATTAATTTGTATAAGATTGGATAAATAGATCTGAATAAAACACGAAATAAAGTAAGTAAAGAAAAAGTGCAACAAGGTATTTTTTGGTTTTTTGGAATAATAGATCTGGAAACAAATATGATAAAAGATAGATCTGAAAGCAATATGATAAAACATAGACCCCGTGGCCGTAGATTTCACTAGTGGCTTCTCTTGAGAAATAGCATATGGTGGGTAAACAAATTACCGTTGGGCAATTGATAGAAGAACAAATTATTATGACGCGTTAATAGCAATGTAGACCATCTATTCATAGACCTACATGTAGAAAAGATCTATTCATGTAGTCTATGATGAACTACTCACACATCATCTGAGGAGCACCAATGAGGATGATGAACCCCTCCATGATCATGTTCCCCTTCGGCAAGGTGCCGGAATAGGGCTCTAGACTATATCTCGTGGTTTTGGAACATGCAGTGGCTGGAATTGTGTTTCATCGACTCCCCCAGGGTTTCTGGAATATTTGGGTATTTATAGAGCTGAGAGGCGGTGGAAAAGAGATCTATGGGCCCCATGATCCACCAGGGCACGCATGGGCTCTCTTGCGTGCCCTGGTTTATTATGGGCCCCACGGGCCTCCCCCCGCGGACTTCCTTGGTTCCCAAGTTGTCTTCTGGTCCAAAAAAATCTCCAAAAAGTTTAACCGTGTTTGGACTCCATTTGATATGGATATTCTGCGAAGTAAAAAACAAGCAAAAAACATCAACTGGCACTAGGCACTATGCCAATAGGTTAGTCCCAAAAAACGATATGAAGTTGCTATAAAACGATTGTAAAACATTCAAGAATGATAATATAACAATATGGAACGTGCAAAATTATAGATACGTTGGAGACCTATCAGCATCCCCAAGCTTAATTCCTACTCGTCCTCGAGTAGGTAAATGATAAAAATAGAATTTTTGATGTGGAATGCTGCCTAACATGTTCATCACATATTATTATTTTTGTACCATGGACATTTGGACTCTTTAGATGGTTCAAATAAATAGTCTATATTTGACACGAAGACTTCAATACTCAAGCATATCAACAAGCAACCATGCCTTTCAAAATATCAAAACTAAAGAAAGCTATCCCTAGCCCATCATGCTCAATCATTGATCCATTCATGAAACAAACTCGAATATTAGCTACATCCAATGCTCAAGTATGCTCATAGTGCTCCCTAGTTGGTGCTCTATAAGAGAAGATGGAGACTCAAATAAAAATAATAAATGCATAAAAGTAAATAGATAGGCCCTTCGCAAAGGGAAGCAGAGATTTGTAGAGGTGCCAGAGCTCAAATTATAAATTGAGAGATATTTTTTTGAGAGGCATGCTTTTCCTGTCAATGAAAATGACCGAGTAGTTCCCAATACTTTCCATCATAGATGCATCATAGGTGGTTCTCAAACATAAAATAAAGCTTATTTCTTTTTCCACCATTCTTTCACAATCCATGGCTAGCCGTATCCACGGGTGCCTTCCATACCAACACTTTCCAAGGAATTTATTATTTGACAACATAAAGTAAATTTCTTTTCATTTCGGGACTGTGCATCCCTATTACCGCCATGCAATGACAAGTGAATAAACACTCATCCTGAGAATAACACATCTAGCATAGAAAAATATTGGCCACCCCTGCCGCTTCATGAGCGGTACGGGCACACAAAAAGGAAATTTATTTTGACAATTAGAGATGGCACATACAAATTTACTTAGAATGACATAGAAATACCGCATATAGGTAGGTATGGTGGACTCATATGGAAAAAATGGGTTTAATGATTTTGGATGCACAAGGAGTATTTCTACGTAGTACAAATGGAGGCTAGCAAATATATTGAGAAGAAACCAACCAAGAAACGAAAAATCAAATAGACGAGCATTGAGCATAACTAACACCGAATAATGCACCACAAGTAGGATGTAATTTCATTGCATAACTATTGACTTTCATGCTTGCATAGGGAATCACAAACCTTAACAAAAATATTCTTACTAAAGCATAATTACTCACCAACATGACTCACATATTACTATCATCATATCTCAAAACTATTACAAAGAGTCAAGTTTATTTTGCCCAATGATCTTCATGAAAGTTTTTATTATATCCATCTTGAATATTTATCATCTTTGGGACTAATTTCACTTGTTGCAATTGGTTTTGATAAGCTCAAACAAATTTAAGTGAAGAACATGAGCATAAAAATTTCCATCACACAAAATAATCTAAGTGAAGCATGAGAGAATTTCTTCAAAAAAATTACTAACTCTCAAATAAATCTAAGCGAAGCATGAGAGTATTTCTTCAAAAATATTAAAGCACACCGTCAAAAACAGAATCATCAAAAAAGCACACAATGCAAGAAAAATAGAATCTGTCAAAAACAGAACAGTGTGTCGTAATTTGAACAATAACCATACTTCTGTAACTCCTAAAGTTCTGAAAAATTAGGACAACGTAGGCAATTTGTATATCAATGTTGTGTAACTAATTTAGAATTTTTCGTAGCCTGCCTAGGTCCCATGCAAGAAATGGGAATGAATGTCAAACACCCTGCCACCGTCACTCGGCCGGAAACATTGAGAAACCTGGTTTTTAAATTCTAGTAAATCCAAAACTTGTCTGAAATTCATGAAACTTGGCATGCTATCATGGAGTGGCATCAACATGCCATGGTAAATTTTTTGTCCCGTTTGCGACAGGTTTGGGTATATGCTTCTCACAAACCAGAGCTTCTCACAACAAGCATGATGGTTTCGGTAGGGAACGTCCCACCTTTGGGGACGAAATGATATCCATAGCCTCTTATTGCTTCCAAAAAATTTCTCGTGTCAACATAAAACAACAGGAGTGTTGTGTCAATTTTTGTGATTTTTCGGGGTTTGTTTGGACATTTTTATGCATTAATTGAGTTTTCAATGCATTTATGTGCATAATTCAAATTTGAACTACATGCACATGCTCCAGTGCATATAAATTGGTTGGAAAATCAAATTTGTGTCCTTGGGTGCACACTTAGGTCCCATGCAAGAAACGGGAATGAATTTCAAACACCAGGGCACTGTTGATTGCCGGCAAAACATTGATATGCCTAGTTTTTAAATTCTAGTAAATCCAAAACTCATCCGAAATTCATGAAACTTGGCATGCTATCAAGGAGCGAAATCAACATGATGTGGTAAAATTTTGTCCCATTTGGGGCAGGTTTGGGGATATGCTTCTCACAAGCCAAAGCTTCTCACAACAAGCCTGATGGTTTCGGTAGGGAACATCCCACCTTTGGGGACGAAATGATATCCATTGCCTCCTATTGCTTTCAATTTTTTTGCTCGTGTCAACATAGGACAACAGGAGTGTTGTGTCATTTTTGTGATTTTTCGAGGTTCGTTTAGACATTTTTATAAATTAACTGAGTTTTCAGTGCATTTATGTGCATAATTCCAATTTGAACTACATGCACATGCTCCAGTGCATATAAATTTGTTGAAAAATCAAATCTGTGTCCTTGGGTGCATGCTTAGGTCCCATGAAAGAAATGTGTATGAATGTCAAACACCATGGCATCGTTGATTGCCGGCAAAACATTGAGATACTTTATTTTTGAATTCTAGTAAGTCCGAATCTCATCTAAAATTCATGAAACTTGGCATGCTATCATTTGAGGTTTGTTTTCACATTTTTACGCATTAACTGAGTTTTCAATGCATTTGTGTGCATAATTCAAATTTGAACTACATGCACATTCTCGAGCGCATAGAAATTGGTATGAAAATCAAATATGTATCCTTGGGTGCATGCTTAGGTCCCATGCACAAATGGGAATGAATTTCAAACACCAGGGCACCGTTGATTGCCGGAAAAACATTGAGGGACTTTAATTTTAAATTCTAGTAAATCCAAAACTCGTCTGAAATTTATGAAACATGGCATGCTATCATGGAGCGGCATCAACATGTCGTGGTAAATTTTTTGTCCCATTTGGGGCAGGTTTGGGCATATGCTTCTCACAAACCAGAGGTTCTCACAACAAGCATGATGGTTTCGGTAGGGAACGTCCCACCTTTGGGGACGAAACGATATCCATTGCCTCTTATTGCTTCCAAAAAATTTCTCGTGTGAACATAGAACAACAGGAGTGTTGGGTCAATTTTTGTGGTTTTTTGGGGTTCGTTTGGACATTTTTATGCATTAACTGTGTTTTCAATGCATTTATGTGCATAATTAAAATTTGAACTACATGCACATGCTCCAGTGCATATAAATTGGTTGAATAATCAAATCTGTGTCCTTGGGTGCATGCTTAGGTCCAATGCAAGAAATGAGAATGAATTTCAAATAGCAGGGCACCGTTGATTGCCGGGAAAACATTAAGATACTTTGTTTTTAAATTCTAGTAAATCCAAAACTCATTTGAAATTCATGAAACTTGGCATGCTATCAAGGAGCGGAATCAACATGTCGTGGTAAAATTCTGTCCCATTTGGGGCAGGTTTGGGGATATGCTTCTCACAAACCAGAGCTTCTCACAAACCAGAGCTTCTCACAACAAGCCTGATGCTTTCGGTAGGGAACGCCCCACCTTTGGAGATGAAACGATATCCATTGCCTCTTATTGCTTTCAATTTTTTTCTCTTGTCAACATAGAACAACAGGAGTGTTGTGTCATTTTTTGTGATTTTTCAGGGTTCGTTTGGACATTTTTATGCATTAACTGAGTTTTCAATGCATTTATGTGCATAATTCAAATTTGAACTATATGCACATGCTCCAGTGCATATAAATTGGTTGAAAAATCAAATCTGTGTCCTTGGGTGCATGCTTAGGTCCCATGCAACAAATGGGAATGAATTTCAAACACCAGGGAACCGTTGATTGCCGGCAAAACATTGAGATACTTTATTTTTAAATTCTTGTAAATCAAAAACTCGTCTGAAATTCGTGAAACTTGGCATGCTATCATGGAGCGGCATCAACATGTCGTGGTAAATTTTTTATCCCAGTTGGGGCAAGTTTGGGTATATGCTTCTCACAAATTAGAGCTTCTCATAACAAACATGATGGTTTCAGTAGGGAACGTCCCACCTTTGGGGACGAAATGATATCCATTGCGTCTTATTGCTTCCAAATTTTTTCTCGTGCCAACATAGAACAACAGGAGTGTTGTGTCAATTTTTGTGATTTTTGGGGGTTCGTTTTGACATTTTTATGCATTAACTAAGTTTTCAATGCATTTATGTGCATAATTCAAATTTGAACTACATGCACATGCTCGAGCGCATATAAATTGGTATAAAAATCAAATATGTGTTCTTGGGTGCATGCTTAGGTCCCATGCAAGAAATGGGAATGAATTTCAAACACAAGAGCACTATTGATTGCCGGCAAAACATTGAGATGCCTGGTTTTTAAATTCTAGTAAATCCAAAACTCATCTGAAATTCATGAAACTTGGCATGCTATCATGGAGCGGCATCAACATGGCGTGGTAAAATTTTGTCCCATTTGGGGCGGGTTTGGGGATATGCTTCTCACAAAACAGAGGTTCTCACAACAAGCCTGATGGTTTCGGTAGGGAATGTCCCACCTTTGGGGACGAAACAATATCCATTGCCTCTTATTGTTTTCAAATTTTTCTCGTGTCAACGTAGAACAACAGGAGTGTTGTGTCAATTTTTGTGATTTTTTGGGGTTCGTTTTGACATTTGTATGCATTAACTGAGTTTTTAATGAATTTATGTGCATAATTCAAATTTGAACTACATGCACATGCTCCAGTGCATATAAATTGGTTGAAAAATCAAATCTGTGTCCTTGGGTGCATTCTTAGGTCCCATGCAAGAAATGGGAATGTATTTCAAACACCAGGGCACTGTTGATTGTCGGCGAAACATTGAGATGCCTGGTTTTTAAATTCTAGTAAATCCTAAACTCATCTGAAATTATGAAACTTGGCATGCTATCAAGGAGCGGAATCAACATGCCGTAGTAAATTTTTGCCCATTTGGGGCAGGTTTGGGGATATGCTTCTCACAAACCAGAGCTTCTGACAACAAGCCTGATGCTTTCGGTAGGGAACATCCCACCTTTGGGGACGAAACGATATCCATTGCCTCTTATTGCTTTCAATTTTTTTCTCGTGTCAACATAGAACAACACGAGTGTTGTGTCAATTTTTGTGATTTTTCGGGGTTCATTTGGACATTTTTATAAATTAACTGAGTTTTCAGTGCATTTATGTGCATAATTCAAATTTGAACTACATGCACATGCTCCCGTGCATATAAATTGGTTGAAAAATCAAATCTTTGTCCTTGGTGCATGCTTAGGTCCAATGCAAGAAATGAGAATTAATTTCAAATACCAGGGCACCATTGATTGCCGGCAAAATGTTGAGATACTTTGTTTTTAAATTCTAGTAAATCCAAATTTCATCTGAAATTCATGAAACTTGGCATGCTATCAAGGAGCAGAATCAACATGTCGTGGTAAAATTCTGCCCCATTTGGGGTAGGTTTGGCGATATGCTTCTCACAAACGAGAGCTTCTCACAACAAGCCTGATGGTTTCGGTAGGGAACGTCCCACCTTTGGGGACGAAACGATATCCATTGCCTCTTATTGCTTTCAAATTTTTTCTCATGTCAACAAAGGACAACAGGAGTGTTGTGTCATTTTTTGTGATTTTTCGGGGTTCGTTTGGACATTTTTATGCATTAACTGAGTTTTCAATGCATTTATGTGCATAATTCAAATTTGAACTACATGGACATGCTCGAGCGCATAGAAATTGGTATAAAAATCAAATATGTATCCTTGGGTGCATGCTTAGGTCCCATGCAAGAAATGGGAATGAATTTCAAACACCAGGGCACCATTGATTGTCGACAAAACATTGAGATGCCTGGTTTTTAAATTCTAGTAAATCCAAAACTCCTCTGAAATTCATGAAACTTGGCATGCTATCATGGAGCGGCATCAACATGCTGTGGTAAATTTTTTTCCCATTTGGGCAGGTTTGGGTATATGCTTCTCACAAACGAGAGCTTCTCACAACAAGCATGATGGTTTCGGTAGGGAACGTCCCACCTTTGGGGACGAAACGATATCCATTTCCTCTTATTGCTTCCAAAAATTTTCTTGTGTCAACATACAACAACAGGAGTGTTGTGTCAATTTTTGTGATTTATTGGGGTTCGTTTTCACATTTTTATGCATTAACTGAGTTTTCAATGCATTTATGTGCATAATTAAAATTTGAACTACATGGACATGCTCGAGCGCATAGAAATTGGTATAAAAATCAAATATGTATCCTTGGGTGCATGCTTAGGTCCCATGCAAGAAATGGGAATGAATTTCAAACACCAGGGCACTATTGATTGCCGACAAAACATTGAGTTGCCTGGTTTTTAAATTCTAGTAAATCCAAAACTCCTCTGAAATTCATGAAACTTGGCATGCTATCATGGAGTGGCATCAACATGCCATGGTAAAATTTTGTCCCATTTGGGGCAGGTTTGGGGATATGCCTCTCACAAAACAGAGCTTCTCACAACAAGCCTGATGGTTTCGGTAGGGAACGTCCCACCTTTGAGGACTAAACGGTATCCATTGCCTCTTATTGCTTTCAATTTTTTTCTCGTGTCAACATAGAACAACAGGAGTGTTGTGTCAATTTTTGTTATTTTTTGGGGTTCGTTTGGACATTTTTGTGCATTAGCTGAGTTTTCAATGCATTTATGTGCATAATTCAAATTTGAACTACATGCACATGCTTCAGTGCATATAAATTGGTTGAAAAAAAAATTTGTGTCCTTGGGTGCATGCTTAGGTCCCATGCAAGAAATGGGAATGAATTTCAAACACCAGGGCACCGTTGATTGCCGCCAAAACGTTGAGATACGCTATTTTTAAATTCTAGTAAATCTAAAACTCATCTGAAATTCATGAAACTTGGCATGCTATCATGGAGCGGCATCAACATGCCATGGTAAAATTTTTGTCCCATTTGGGGCAAGTTTGGGTATGTGCTTCTCACAAACCAGAGCTTCTCATAACAAGCATGATGGTTTCGGTAGGGAACGTTCCACCTTTGGGAACGAAACAATATCCATTGCCTCTTATTGCTTCCAATTTTTTTTCTTGTGTCAACATAGAACAACAGGCGTGTTGTCTCAATTTTTGTGAATTTTTGGGGTTCGATTGGACATTTTTATGCATTAACAGAGTTTTCAATGTATTTATGTGCATAATTCAAATTTGAACGACATGCACATGCTCCATTGCATATAAATTGGTTGAAAAATCAAATTTGTGTCCTTGGGTGCATGCTTAGGTGCCATGCAAGAAATGGGAATGAATTTCAATCACCAGGGCACCGTTGATTGCCGGCAAAACATTGATATTCCTGGTTTTTAAATTCTAGTAAATCCAAAACTCATCTGAAATTCATGAAACTTGGAATGCTATCATGGAGCGGCATCAACATGCCGTGGTAAAATTTTGTCCCATTTGGGGCAGGTTTGGGGATATGCTTCTCACAAACGAGAGCTTCTCACAACAAGCTTGATGGTTTCGGTAGGGAACGTCCCACCTTTGGGGACGAAACGATATCCATTGCCTCTTATTGCTTTCAAATTTTTTCTCGTGTCAACATAGAACAACAGGAGTGTTGTGTCAATTTTGTGATTTTTCGGGGTTCGTCTGGACATTTTTATGCATTAACTGAGTTTTCAATGCATTTATGTGCATAATTCAAATTTGAACTACATGCACATGCTCGAGTGCATATAAATTGGTTGAAAAATCAAATATGTGTCCTTGGGTGCATGCTTAGGTCCCATGCAAGAAATGGGTATGAATGTCAAACACCATGGCATCGTTGATTTCTGGCAAAATGTTGAGATACTTTATTTTTAAATTCTAGTAAGTCCGAATCTCATCTGAAATTCATGAAAATTGGCATTCTATCTTGGAGCGGCATCAACATGCCGTGGTAAAATTTTACCCCATTTGGGGCAGGTTTGGGGATATGCTTCTCACAAACAAGAGCTTCTCACAACAAGCTTGATCGTCTCGGTAGGGAACGTCCCACCTTTGGGGACGAAACGATATCCATTGCCTCTTATTGCTTTCAAATTTTTTCTCGTGTCAACATAGAACAACAGGAGTGTTGTGTCAATTTTGTGATTTTTCAGGGTTCATTTGGACATTTTTATGCATTAACTGAGTTTTCAATGCATTTATGTGCATAATTCAAATTGAACTACATGCACATGCTCGAGTGCATATAAATTGGTTGAAAAATCAAATATGTGTCCTTGGGTGCATGCTTAGGTCCCATGCAAGAAATGGGTATGAATGTCAAACACCATGACATCGTTGATTGCCGGCAAAACGTTGAGATACTTTATTTTTAAATTCTAGTAAGTTTGAATCTCATCTGAAATTCATGAAACTTGGCATTCTATCTTGGAATGGCACCCGACATGCTGTGGTATTTTTCGTGTCCATTTTGAGAGAAGGCGCACTCGAATAATAACAGCCAACAAAGGCAGTTTGAAAAAATAGCTGCCACTTTAATATATCAAACGTTTGTATAATTTAAACCGTGTGCGTTCTGTTAACCATTCACGTGACGCCACGTGTCTTGTTTTAATGGCTATAGGAGGTGCCGTGCAGATAGCTGCTTGACCTTGACTAAACAGGAGGCGTGCGAGCGCAGTCCGGTGCGCATGCTGACCAAGAGGCGTGCAAGCTGTCCTCAAATGCACATGCTCACCGGGAAATGTGTGAGCTGTACGCTGCGCATGCTCACTGGGAAGCGAGCCCTTTGACTTCCATGGCCGCCCGCCTTCCTCTCCGTGCGTGCACCCCCCTCAGCGGCATGGGACGCCGCCGTCGAATGCTACCTCTCAGCGCCGCTAGCTACCGTCCTCCCGCACCCCTCCCCTTGACCCTGGGACGACATGATGCAAAGTGAGAGTAGGATTTGTGCATCTCTTCAACGCAAATGGTTCTTTTGGATGACCGGTGTGCAACCACTTACAAACAATTTGGTGCAATTTGCATCTATCATATTGGGTATGTTACCATTTGTCAAACTAGAAAGATTGACATTTGTTGATCTAGTAACATTGCCATTTGTAAACCTTGTAACACTGTGATTTGTGAAAATATGAATCTAAAAATCACTAGTAGTATCTAATTTTTGCAACTAAAATTCAGTAATTAAGCATAGATTTCATTCATAGATTAAGCAGTCGTTCTTAATTTATACAAACAGTTCAACTCGATAGCTGAACCGACCAAACTTTTCCCCAATTGTTGCCAACCACGTACTGAAATAGGTAGTTCAACTATATATACTAGCTAATTTTAAGTACGTTGTACAGCTCTACCACATCTATAGTTAGATGAACTGAACAAAATAGCCCCTAAATACTACTACTATGGAGGGGATTTGTACTACTTCTGGCTGCCTCTGCTTTGCCGAGCGCGCTCTGTAAGAGGCAGCGGAGGAGGAGCCTACCGACAAGCTGGGCAACCGCAATACGGTGCCTGCCGCTATTGCAGCTTCAACGATGCTCACCTCGAACGCCCTCTGCCGCTCCAGATGACCCCTCTGGAAGCGGTGGTTCTCCTCGTAGATCTCCTGATTTCTCGCCTCTGAGGCGGCGTGTGCCACTGCCACTGCGGCGGTAAGGCTCTTTTCATGCTCGACGAGGCGCTCCTCCTCCTCCCGCGGGAACTCGGTGTAGCACGCAAGGTCGTTGACGCACGTGCAGGCATCCACCTCCGCCTCCCGCATTCGGGCATAGTGACGGAGCGAGTGATGATCCCGGCAGTCGATGGTGAGCTGGCGGCCACGGCGGCCGACGGCGGGGTGGTGGCCACGACCACCACCTCCTACCTTCAGGCCGCAGTGGTGGAGCGGGTGATGGCCACGGTGGCCGGCAATGGGGTGGCGGCCAGGACGGCTACCTCCCACCACGGGCCGCAGTGGCGGAGTAGGTGATGACCCTGGCTTTCGACGGTGGTGTGGTGGAAATGGCGACCGACAACAGCTGTCGATGGGCACCGACGGCAGATCTTGTGGTGGGTGTTCCGCGCACACCCAACAGGGACGGCACGCGCACTACACTATGCCGGGGACTGCGCCACCACCGCGGTGTAGCCTCCCAGCTGGAGCTGTCCTCTGATGACGGCGGAGTGGCCGAGCGACGATGATAGACCGGTGCCATTGGTGATTGTGGGAGAAGCAGACAAGATAAGCTACAGGGAGGGAGGGGAAAATGCGACGCGGGACTCGCCGACCGTGAGCGTTTTTATAGCAGGCCAGTAAGCATTGGGATTTTGGGGGATTTCACCGAGTCAAGCGGGAAGCTTGCACGGGAACCTGTGAGGTTGCGCAGGAACGGGCTCACCGACGATTTATTGGCGCCACCGTTTGACCAAAAGAACGCCCCGCGCGCTGCGCAAGCTTGCGCTGTAAGCCGTCTGCGGTAGCAGGGTGACAAGACGTGCGAGAGGAGGACGGAAGGCCATGTACACATATGGTTCACACGGCTTATTAGCAATCGTCTGTGTTATTATTGGTCTTCGCACACATTTTTGCTTACGGACCAGTTTGCCGCGTATCACACACATCTTGTCCAGTTCAACCGTTTCCATTGTGCTGCGTAATCACACACAGTTTATCCTAGTGAACCATATGCTATATATCGCACACGCCTTCATCTGGCTGCCTGTTTCTTTTGTTCCTCCTCATCCCAAACAGTTAATTGAACTGAATGGTATGCCCTGCATCGCACATGCAACTAAAATCTGAACCGTGTTTGATGCATCCGTCCCCACAAACGTTTTCACCTTTTTTGACGGGGTTTTTTACACCACCGTTTGCGATTATGGCATCACACATAGTTTCGTCGAAGGGTCTCTGATCGTAGTTTCGCGTTTGGACCATCTTGTAGTAGTGAAATGAATTCTCTTGAAACTCAACAACCTATATTCTTTGTCACCAAACAATTGCAATTCAACTTATTCAACAGAGTCTAAGTAAGATATCCACATACTCAATCATCATATAGTCTTCTATGATTGCTAGTACTCAAAGCATATTCTTAGAACAAATGGCATCCATGGAATACAGAGAAATATAGGGCCTTAATGTTTCGCCTCCTAACTCATTTATCATAGAGATAATTGTCAATAATAATAAATCATGATCAAATATATTTGACTACCATATGTGCCTAGATCTTTCCCCACCACATGATGCTTGCCAACTAGAGAGTAATTGAGGTTGAAATGAAAATGTATACTATTGACTCTTGCATAAAAGTAAATACTCAAAAGTAAAAGATAGGCCCTTCACAGAGGGAAGCAGAGGTTGTTATGCCCTTTTTATTTGGATGCCAAAACTCTTAATGCAAAGGAATGTCACGTTATATTGCCCCTTATGATAGAAACCTTTATTATGGAGTCCATCGCTTTTATGACTTCGCCATCACAAGTTTGTACAATGCTCAATTTTCCCTTACAATAAAAGATCAAACATATTTAGGAGCATTTTTATTGCTTTATGCACCAATGACAACTTACTTGAAGGATCTTATTCAATCCATAGGTAGGTATGGTGGAAACTCATGGCAAGCAACATGGTTTTAGGTTTTTTGGATGCACAAGTAGTATCTCTACTTAGTATGATTTTTTTGGCTGGCAAAAGATCCTAGGCAAACACCACATGTTCATAACAATATAACTTCTATGCAAATATACACGACCATAACTCATTATGTTGTCTTCCTTGTCCAACTTCAACTAATTTGCTCAAGTTTGGAAATAATTAATGGGTATTCACAATCATAGAAGATGTCCAAGATAATATATTTGTATGTGAAAGTCCTCTTCCCTATACTAATCATTCACAATTTGCTTGTATGACTAATATTGTGATTGTGAAACTTCAAAAGATTTCACTTTCTAAACCCAATGTGAAGCTACCACTAGGAATGATATGAACATATAATTTCAACTTCATGATATTAAATTTATTCAAGAATTTACACGTAGGATATAAGTGAAGCACAAGATTAAATGACAAACTACTCCAAAAAGATATAAGTGAAGATCAAATGACTAGTTAAGTAAATGGGTAGCTATTTGAGGACTCTCTTTTATTTAAAAACTTTCAGATCTAACTATTTTATTAAAACAACAAGCTAAACAAAACAAAATGACATTCTAAGAATAGCACACATCATGTGAAGAAGCAAAAACTTAGGCTTAGCCGATACTAACGATAATTGTTGAAGAAGAAAGGTGGGATGCCTACCGAGGCATCCCCAAGCTTAGATGCTTGAGACTTCTTGGAATATTAACTTGGGATGCCTTGGGAATCCCCAAGCTTGAGCTTTTGTGTCTCCTTAATTCCTTTTATATCACGGTTTCCCTAAATCTTAAAAACTTCACCCACACAAAACTCAACAAGAACTCATGAGATAAGTTAGTATAAATCAATGCATAACCTTATCATTATCTACTGTAGAAAATCACTAAATTTATTATTTAATATTGCATACTAAATACATCTACATATTTAATACTCATATCACTCGTACGCGTCAGTGTTATACAAACGGTTTTTAACCCCTTTCCGCGACGGCATTTGGCACCGTCGCCTAGTGAGTGACGGCGATAGGGGGTCCTTCCCACACGACCCAGAAACCGTCAGGGATATGCCCTCCTGGCACACATGCCTGGCAAAATGAGTTCGTGTGCGACCGCGAGCACTCAAATACGGAAATACGTACAATAGAGCTAAAAATACAATTATACAGGCGAAATTGTTTCCGGTCGCAAGTACATCAGACACAGTCAGTCCCCGCTAAACGTTTCCGTTCGTATGTACATCCCACACATTTGCTCCAAGGAAAATGTTTTCGTTCATAGGTACATCACATACAATTTTCCCCGTTAAATAATTTGTGACAGCGTTGCCATTGCACATAATATTAACAATTTTACCGTTTGCGTTATTGTATGCATCACACACGGTGTGTAGAAGAAACTGTGTGGCAAAGGTTGTCCATCACACACAGTTTTTATGTGGTAAACGTTTGCGCAAGTTGGCCTAACGCAAACAGCTTTCAAGAGAAGGTCATGTGTGATTGTTCATTGATCCAACATGGTTTATTCCTAGAAACTGTGTGCGTTGCCTGAGGTCATCACCCACGGTGTTTTCTCAGTAACCGTTTGCAATAGGAAAACCCAATTAGCAGGCCAATTACCCTATTATTAATAATCCATTTACTAATCTAATTGACATTCATATTAAGCACATAATATATTCCATTTCCATATTAAGGAAGCATGATTTCATAATTGAAATACATCCGAGTACAACATGATATAGCTTCAACACTCAGCTACCCCATTACACAACTGCACCAGCACCAAGTTTCACATGCAACATCTAGAACCTTTCGAAATTAGCATCATAGACGGTACATAGATAGATGCATCTCATCTGAAAACTGCTGAAGCGGAAGGCGAATATTGAGCCTTAACTCATGTTGAAGGTCTTTGCAACTCTAGGCCAGTGCCCGTGGATGATTGACCATCCATCCTTCGACCTCTTCAGGAACACTTCAATATTGAACCGTGGGTGTTGTATGAAAACTTTCCTCGCCTCCTGACCACAGCGGTAGTTTGAGAGGTAATCATCAGTGAACCCTGAAAACAAGGATGTGCATAAATATCTTCTCTATATTGGAAATGGGGCAAAGGAATAAAAAAGACAAGGTATAATAGTTAGTACCATCTGGTAAACCTCAGTGCTTCCCATTGTTTGTGTGCAACACATATAAGGTAGTTAGTCATCATGTTAAGTAAGGGTTCGCATGCTATCAATAAAATATGTTGATGATAAATTAGCACATTGCAGATTCATCAAATTAATTCAAGCCACATGGAAAACCCATTTATCCAAACCAAGCATGATTAAGAACTAGGAAATATAGCACTTGTATATGTTTCTCATGCATTAAGTGCAGCCAAATTCAATTTATTCCTCACATGGTATACAATAACAGAATGCAACCACAACAATTGAACATCGCATTGCAGAATTGAACCAAGCAGTTAACTAAACACCACAACAAATGATCCAAATGTTAATTGAGCATCGCATTGCACAATATAACATACTCCTAATAGAAGATCATACAGTTAACCAAATCAAGCATGCTTAACAACTTGGAAATATAGCAATTGTATTTGTTTCTCATGTATTTAGTACATCCAAATTCAATTTATTTCTCACATGGTATA
>NC_057797.1:388618474-388620425 GCF_018294505.1 Triticum aestivum
ATAACAGAATGCAGCCACACCAATTGAACATCGCATTGCATAGTTGAACCAAGCAGTTAACTAAACACCACAACAAATGAACCAAACGATAAATGAGCACCACATTGCACACTATAACGTACTCCTAATAGAAGATCGGACAGTTAACCAAATCAAGCATGCTTAACAACTTGGAAATATAGCAATTGTATTTGTTTCTCATGTATTTAGTATAGCCAAATTTGATTTATTTCTCACATGGTATATAATAACAGAATGCACCCACAACAATTGAACATCGCATTGCAGAATTGAACCAATAAGTTAACTAAACACCACAACAAATGAACCAAACATTAACTGAGCACCACATTGCACAATATAACATACTCCTAATAGAAGATCACATAGTTAACCAAACCAAGCATGCTTGATAACTTGGAAAATTGCACCCTGAAGAATTGAGCATCACATTTGCAGAATTGAACCAAACAGTTAACTGAACACCACATTGCACGACATATAGAACATATACACTAGAGCAGAAGATTGCATGGTAAAACTAGATAGCACAATTCACTAGAATTTGTTAAGGAAAGACAGTAGCTAGCAAACTAAACATGGGTCCTTATAGTGAGGTAATAAGACAAGCTACTCCTCATTGTCAGAGATATCGATGACGATTGGCTCCTTGGACATGGAAGAGGGTGAGGCCTCCGCATTGTGGGTGCCCTCGTCGTAGTGGTAGTTGCCTGAGCCGCTCCGAGCACCAACCTGCTGGCTCTCAAGATGAGGTAAGCACATGCACGCTGATAGAACACCTTGTAGTCTTCCTCGAAGGCACCGACGGTGGCCTCGAGAAAACGCCACGAACTGTCGTTTAAAGCAGCCAACCGCGTCGCAACGTCGACGCGCGAGGCATCAACGGCGGCCTCGATGGCGAAGTGCTCCTCCAAGATCTGGGGGTCTGCACGAATGGCAGCCATCGCGACCTCATCCGCGCGTGTGGCCGTGATTTTCTTCTCTGCTGCCAAATGCTCCTTGAGATCCTGGCTATACCGCATGCACCATGGCTTAGGGGCGGTGCTTATTTGGTGGAGGGGTCGTTGATTTGGGTGGAAGGTGTCGCGCTCGCGCCGGTGGTCGGGGTATGTGGGATGTGGAAGGAGGAGGAGGATGGGGTCGGGTGTGGATTACCTGCCTGGATAGGTGAGGCCGGGCAGCGTGAAGGAGGGTCGACGGCGAGGAGGCGGCGCTACAAGCAAGGAGTGAAGGTTTGAACTTGGAAAAGAAGGCGGAAACCCCTTGGACATGTGGCTTTTGGTAAGGGGGAGGGGCGGGGAGGTAGATATTTCCCGGGAAGCCAAAAATTTGGAATCGCTTGAGCGAAAAAACTGGCGCGCAAAGTGTCATCAGACAAGGTCAGCTATTCAGAGTGGGTTGTGGATTGTAGCCATCGCACCTTCGCGTGTAAGCCGCATGCGTACTATACTCCGACGGTGATCCAATATATCTTGTGCTGCATCTCACATGGTTGGTTATAATAAACTGTGTGGGATCTACTTGATTTTTCGTCTTGATTTGAATTACATAATGGGCTCACAGTGGCAATGGACGGTGTTTGAATTGCTAGACCTTTTATCTATAGTGAACATGCAACTATATGTGTGTCCTAAAAGAATAGGAATTATTCAGGGTTCGTTTGGACATTTTTATGCATTAACTGATTTTTCAATGCATTTGTGTGCATAATTCAAATTTGAACTACATGCACATGCTCCAGTGCATATAAATTGGTTGAAAATCAAATCTTTGTCCTTGGTTGCATGCTTAGGTCCGATGCAAGAAATGGGAATGAATGTCAAACACCCTTCCACCTTCACTCGGCCGCAAACATTGAGATACCTGGTTTTTAAATTCTACTAAATACAAAACTTGTCTGAAATTCGGACACCGGAAGTGTTCTGGGTGG
>NC_057797.1:388620746-388657427 GCF_018294505.1 Triticum aestivum
TCCCCCTCCTAGTAGGAGTAGGAAAGAGGGGAGTCCTACTCCTACTAGGAGGAGGACTCCTCCTCCTGGCGCGCCTACAGGGGCCGGCCGGCCTCCCCCCTTGCTCCTTTATATACGGGGGCAAGGGCACCTCTAGAAACACAACAATTGATCATTCATCTCTTAGCCATGTGCGGTGCCTCCCTCCACCATAATCCATCTCGATCATATTGTAGTAGTGCTTAGGCGAAACCCTGCATCGGTAGCATCATCATCACCGCCACCACGTTGTCGTGCTGACGAGACTCTCCTGTGAAGCTTTGCTAGATCGGAGCTCGTGAGACGTCATCGAGTTGAACGTGTGCAGAACTCGAAGGTGCCGTGCGTTCGGTACTTGGATCGGTCAGATCATGAAGACATACGACTACATCAACCGCGTTGTGCTAACGCTTCCGCATTCGGTCTACAAGGGTACGTAGACACACTCTCCCCTCTCGTTGCTATGCATCACCATGATCCTGTGTCTGTGCATAGGAATTTTTTTTGAAATTACTGCGTTCCCCAACAAACGTCCCACCTTTGGGGAAGAAACGATATCCATTACCTCTTATAACTTTCAAAATTTTTCTCATGTCAACATAGAACAACAGGAGTGTTGTGTCAATTTTTGTGATTTTTCGGGGTTCGTTTGGACATTTTTACGCAATAATTGAGTTTTCAAGGCATTTATGTGCATAATTGAAATTTGAACTACATGCACATGCTCCAGTGCATATAAATTGGTTGAAAAATGTGCATGCTTAGGTCCCATGCAAGAAATGGGAATGAATGTCAAACACCCTGCCACCGTCACTCGGCCGGAAACATTGAGACACCTGGTTTTTAAATTCTAGTAAATCCAAAACTCGTCTGAAATTCATGAAACTTGGCATGCTATCATGGAGCGGCATCAACATGCCGTGGTAAATTTTTTGTCCCATTTGGGGCAGGTTTGGGTATATGCTTCTCACAAACCAGAGCTTCTCACAGTTTCGGTAGGGAACGTCCCACCTTTGGGGATGAAATGATATCCATTGCCTCTTATTGCTTTCAAAAAAATTCTCATGTCAACATAGAACAACAGGAGTGTTGTGTCATTTTTTGTGATTTTTCAGGGTTCGTTTGGACATTTTTATGCATTAACTGAGTTTTCAATGCATTTATGTGCAGAATTCAAATTTGAACTACATGCACATGCTCCAGTGCATATAAATTGGTTGAAAAAACAAATATTTGTCCTTGGGTGCATGCTTAGGTCCCATGGAAGAAATGTGAATGAATGTCAAACACCCTGCCACCGTTACTCGGCTGCAAACATTGAGATACCTGGTTTTTAAATTCTAGTAAATCCAAAACTCATCTGAAATTCATGAAACTTGGCATGCTATCATGGAGCGGCATCAACGTGACGTGGTAAATTTTTTGTCTCATTTGGGGCAGGTTTGGGTATATGCTTCTCACAAACCAGAGCTTCTCACAACAAGCATGATGGTTTCGGTTGGGAACGTCCCACCTTTGGGGACGAAATGATATCCATTACCCCTTATTGCTTTCAATTTTTTTTCTCATGTCAACATAGAACAACAGGAGTCTTGTGTCAATTTTTGTGATTTTTCATGGTTCGTTTGGACATTTTTATGCATTAACTGAGTTTTCAATGCATTTATGTGCATAATTCAAATTTGAACTACATTTACATGCTCCAGTGCATATAAATTGGTTGAAATATCAAATATTTGTCCTTGGGTGCATGCTTAGGTCCCATGCAAGAAATGGGGATGAATGTCAAACACCCTGCCAACGTCACTCGACCGAAACATTGAGATACCTGGTTTTTAAATTCTAGTAAATCCAAAACTCGTCTGAAATTCATGAAACTTGGCATGCCATCATGGAGGGGCGTCAACATGCCGTGGTAAACTTTTTGTACCATTTGGGGCAGGTTTGGGTATATGCTTCTCACAAAGCAGAGCTTCTCACAACAAGCATGACGGTTTCGGTAGTGTAGGATCGAAAGTATGTCTAGAGGGGGTGATTAGACTACTTGGCTAAATAAAAAATCTAGCATTTTCCCAATTTTAAGTCTTGGCAGATTTTAGCATCTTATCACGAGTCAAGCAATCAACCTACACATGTAAATCTAAGAGTATAGCAGCGGAATGTCAATCATTGCATATGAAGGTAAAGGGAGGAGTTTGGAGGGAGCAAATGCAATGTAGACACAGAGACTTTTGGTGTGGTTCCGATAGGTGGTGCTATTGTACATCCATGTTGATGGAGACTTCAACCCACGAAGGGTAACGGTTGCGCGAGCCCATGAAGGGATCCACCCACGAAGGGTCCACGAAGAAGCAACCTTGTCTATCCCACCATGACCATCGCCCACGAAAGACTTGCCTCACTTGGGTAGATCTTCACGAAGTAGGTGATCTCCTTTCCCTTACAAACTCCTTGATTCAACTCCACAATCTTGACGGAGGCTCCAAAGTGACACCTAAGCAATATAGGAGACACCACTCTCCAAAAGGTAATAGATGGTGTGTTGATGATGAACTCCTTGCTCTTATGCTTCAAATGATAGTCTCCCCAACACTCAACTCCCTCTCACAGATTTGGATTTGGTGGAAAGATGACTTGAGTATAAAGCAACTTGGGGAAGGCTACAGATCAAGATTCTTGTGGTTGGAATGGAATATCTTGGTCTCAACACATGAGTAGGTGGTTCTCTCTCAGAAAATGAATGGTAGAAGTGTAGGCACGTTCTGATGGCTCTCTCCACGAATGAAGAGTGGGTGGAGGGGTATATATATCCTCAACACAAAATCTAACCATTACATACAATTTACCAAATTCGGTGAGACTGAATACTCAAACTCGGTCAGACCGATTTAGTTCAGAATGTGAACGTTAGGCTTTTTAGTGGGACCGACATGTCAAATCGGTGGGACCAATTTCATCAGGATTAGGGCATAACGTAATCTCGGTGAGACCGATCTCATAAACTCGATACGACCGATTTCTGTAATAGGCAAACAGAGAGTTGGTCAGGCAAACTCAGTGGGACCGATCGCTCATTTTGTTGAGATGGAAATGTTACGAAAAGGAAATAGAGAGTTTGCGTTGCAAACTCGGTGGGACCGATCGCTCATCTCGGTTAGACCGAAACGTTATGAAGGGAAATAGAGAGTTTTCAATCCCATCTCGGTGAGATCGAGATCCCTATTGGTGAGACCGAACTGATAGGGTTTCTGGCTATGGCTATGTCAAGTGAACTAGGTGGCGCCAGAAAGATCAAATCGGTGGGGCCGAGTTTGACTTTTGGTTTGGGATATATGTGGATATGAGAAAGTGGTTGAGGGCTTTTGGAGCATATCACTAAGCATTTTGAGCAAGCAAGCCATTAAGCAACACCTCATCCCCCTTTAATAGTATTGGCTTTTCTTATGGACTCAATGTGATCTTGGATCACTAAAATTAAAATGTATAGTCTTGAGCTTTTTGCCAATATGTGTCCTTAGCATTTTGAGGGGTCCACATTCCTAATCCTTGCCATGCCAATCACTGAACTTTCTGAAATGGTCATCTTGAAACAGCATTAGTTCAATGAGCTACATGTTGTTAGGAATTACCAAAACCACCCAGGGATAGTTGCACTTTCAATCTCCCCCTTTTTGGCAGTTGATGACAACATGTAGATCAAAGCTTCGACAAATGATAATAAGATTGAAATACATCGTCGCTTTGAGAAGTATGCGATAAGCAAGAGCTCCCCCTAAAATTTTTCATTATTTAAAATTTGCTTTTGAATGCAAATGCACAATCGGTTAGGATCACGGGTTACTCTTCCATGTCACATACATCTTGGTGGAGCGCTCAAAATGATAGAGTATGAAATGTGCACTCATCACCAAGGCAAAGTGAATGATCATACAAAAGAGATAAATAATTGCATCATTCAAGCATAAGCATTAAGGTATGATATGATCAAACACATGATCACACAAGTATCTCACACACATAAATAGAGAGTATTATCCAAGCAAGCACACAAAAAAGTAGCAACCAAATAGCAAAGAGGGCAAAAAGAAGCAAAGCTCTCTCTCTTGAAGCCTATGATCTATACACTTTCTCCCTCTTTGGCAACAAGTTACCAAAAATCTCGAAAATGTATAGTGCTATGCGTCTCTCTAGGCTTGATCTTTGGGAGGTGGCGTTGAGAGGAATCCAAGGACGAATGCATCTATTGAAGTTGTTGGAGCTGGTGGAGTGGCAACTGGAGGTGCTACTGATGCTATGGCTGCAGGTGCAGATGTAGTTGCTCTTGTGTCAGCTATTGGCACCGCAATAGATCTTTGCCCTCTTGGCACTCTCTGAAAGGCATCTGTGGTAGCCCGCCCTTTCCTCTCCTCGGCTTCTTCCTAGAGCTGCTCAACTGATGTCTGCATCTCTGCCACCTTCAGATCAAGATTATAAAATTTAGTCTCAATGATCCTTTCCAGGCTCTCTTGGTTCTGAGTCAGGGTGGCCAAGCCCTTCTCAATCCTCAAGGTGGCTTGAATCAGATATCCAAGTTTATCTTGCTTAGTTTTGAGAAACACTTGAGATGCTTCTTCAGCACTTGGCATCTTTGCAGCCTTCTCAGCTTTAGCTTTCTCTCTCTTTTCTTGGGCCTCAATAGATGTTGGATCATCAGCATTCATGACAACTGTATTGTCCTCAAATTCAAGCCTCAAGGGAAGATGTTCCTTGTCCAATAGATATGTGCCTGTGCCCATCCTGGAGTTGATGAGCACCTGGATGTGTGGACCATACCCACACGACCTTTTCTGATCTGTAGTTGTTCTCTTGATTGTCTCAACAATCAGGCTCATCACTTTGAATTTTTGGGGGCACATCAAACAACTGCAACAAGTTGATGGAATGACCTATGATCGTTCTATGATCTCCAGACTTGGGCAACAAGGTATGCCTCAAGATAGTGTTGATTGTGGTCAAACCAGACAACAAATAGTAGGCAGAGCCCATATTGTGAGTTTCCAAGGCTTTGTCAGGAATTTCCTTATACATATTGTCCATGGAGTTGTGATCCTTCTTCTTCTTTGCATATACATCTATGTCATCCTCTTGCTTTTCAGGGGCATTGATCAATTTGGCCCACTCAACAACTGTTAACTGGTACCTTGTACCTTCAGACATCCACACACAATCCTTCCATCGGGATAGAAATGAGCTGTAGAGTAGAATTGCATTATGAGCTCATCATTCCATTTGGTGAGTTTCTGACTGAAAGTGCGTTATATCGACTAGAGGGGGGGTGAATAGGCGATTTTTATGAAAGTCTTCAAAACCTGGAAGTTTCGAAGACAAACGATAGAAATAAACCTATTACCATGCAGCGGAAGGTAGACTACACTAGGCAAACCATAGTCAAATATTCAATGAAGTGAAAGAACAATGACTAATAGCAGCTAGGTAATAAGGATCAGGTAGGAAGATATTATGAAGCCAAACAGAACACGCAGTCACTCAGTGAAGACAAAAGATAGTGCAATCATACAATGACTTCACAAGGACCAACAGTAAGTAAAGGGAAGGGAAGGATGAAACTAGTGACTCGTTGAAGACAATGATTTGTTGGCCCAGTTCCAGTTGCTATGACAACTGTACGTCTGGTTAGGGCGGCTAGGTATTTAAACCTGAGGACACACAGTCCCGGACACCCAGTCCTGAACACGCAGCTCAGGACACCCAGTCCTCACCGTATTCCCTTGAGCTAAGGTCACACAGACCTCGCCCAATCACTCTAGTAAGTCTTCAAGGGAGACTCCCAAACCTTCATAGACTTTGTTCACCGGTGATCCACAATGTCTCTTGGATGCTCAGAACGCGATGCCTAACCGGCTGGAGGATTCACAGTCCTCAAGTGTAATAAGTCTTCAGATCACACAGACAAGAAGACTTAAGTGATGCCTAACTCTCTTTGGCTCTGGGTGGTTAGGGCTTTATCCTCGCAAGGAATTCTCTCTCAAAGGCTTCGAGGTGGGTTGCTCTCAAACGACAAAAGCCGTATGCTAACTCTGAGCAGCCAACCATTTATGGTTATAGGGGGTGGGCTATTTATAGCCAGTAGGCAACCCGACCCGATTTGTCTGAAATGACCCTGGGTCACTAAGGAACTGACACGTGTTCCAACGATCAGATTTCAAACTCACACGGCAACTTTACTTGGGCTACAAGCAAAGCCGACTTGTCCGACTCTAGACAAGATTCGCTCTCATAGTCTTCACTCGAAGACATAGGTTTTGGTTAAGCATCACTTCAGTCATTCTGACTGGTTCTCTTGGACCCCACTTAACAGTACGGTGGTTCCTATGACTCAGCAACGAAGAAAAAGAACTACGAAAGATCTAAGTCTTCGAGCTCCATAGGCTTCATGCGATGTCTTCTCTTGTCATAGTCTTCGATGTGAATATCTTCATATACCACCTTTGACATCAATGTCTTCATATATTTTTAGGGGTCATCTCTGGTTGGAAAACCGAATCAATGAGGGACTTCTACCTGTGTTGTCCTGCAATTCTCACAAACACATTAGTCCCTCAACTAGGTTTGTCGTCAATACTCCAAAACCAACTAGGGGTGGCACTAGATGCACTTACAATCTCCCCCTTTTTGGTGATTGATGACAAACTAGTTGAAGTTTTCAACAGGGAATATAATATGTGAAATTGCAAAAGTATAAAGAATTGTCTTCATAAGCTGCAAGGGCTCCCCCTGAAGATGTGCATATAAGTAATTTGCTTTTGGAATGCAAATGCACATGGCAGGTTATACTCGTGGAGATCCTCTTCAACTTATGATGACAATTCATTATGCATGAGAAGGTATGTGAAGATAATGACATGCATAATGGAAAATGGACGTCTGCAAAATGATCTAAGTGCAGAATTTATCGTCGCACATGCGGAATTTATCATCGCATCACAAAGTGGCAAATAAGTAGCAGACGACCATCGAGTTTAAGTGTTACAACTCAAAGAAGCAAATGCATTGAAACGAGAGTTGTAAACACGAAGCAAAATATAAAGCAACCGCCCATATGGACCCGCTTGAAGACTATCAAACTCATATGCTTCTCCCCTTTTTGTCAGTAAGGACCAAAAAGGTTTGAAGACATAGAGCATCTACTCGTTCCCATGAAGAGTAGGTGAAGCAGCAGGGTCGTCGGTGGTGTTCGGCGGTGCAGAAGAACTTGGAGCGGTGTCGAAGCGTGCTGAAGGAGGTGGCGGTGAAGTAGCATCGTCTTCGTCCTCAATCACTCTGGCATTCATAGTTGCAACAGAGGAAGAGAACTCAGAGTCTTCAAGAGATGGAGTTCGTCGCAGCACTGCTCTTCGAGGAGGTATGGAGTCAAACTTGAAGCGTTCGGAGAAGCCATCCTCTTGAAGATCATCTTCAGAGCACATCAGCGTCAGCCCTTTCCATGTGCGTCGAGAGGTTTCATGGGCAACAAAGGCATTCTTGGTGGCAAGATTGCGAATGCGGTTGACATCCACCAAGAGGCTTTGCATTTGGTGCTTCAGCCAGTCATGATGCCTATCATGTTTCTGATGAAGAGCCACCAGAAGCTCTCGGTCATTGAGAACACGAGTGCGCTTCTTGGGTCGTTGGACAATTGTGCTATCGGTGGCTTCAGTAAGGGCAGGATGTGGTGCACGTGTAGTTCCAGCCAAAGGATACACACGAGTGACAGCTTCAACTCCTTCAATGTTCTGAGAAAAACTTTGATGCTCCGCATTCTGAAGACTTAGAGGTTCCTTGGCAGGCTTAGGATAAATGGCTTCAATAGACATATCCACATCAGGCAGAAAGATCCGATGATTGCGAGCAGATGGCTGATATGAGATAGCGGAGTGAAGTTTAATCAGCCGCATTATCCATGGAGCATAGAACTTCAAGCCAAAAAGACCAGAGCCTAATGCAGCAAGTTGGCGAATGAAGAAGTCCTGTGCATTGAAGCATTTGCCATGAAGAATATAGAAGACCAAAGTCTTCATTGCACCTTCTAGCTTGGCATGTGGAGAATGTCCTTTGATGGGCCAGAGAGTTCGCCTTATGATGTGATAAATAGTCCTAGGCAGATACTCAAGGTCTTCAATGAAGAATTCCTTGGGATATGCAGCATCTTGGGGCGATGGCTTCATCATACTGAGCATCTGACTCATGTTAGGTTCAGGTTCTGAAAGATGCTCTCCACAGCTTTCACTGTGAAGCTGACAGCCATGTTCGTAGAGATCGCCAGGAGTGGGTAGACCAGTGAGCTCAATGATATCAAATGCTTCGTGATGAACATTTCCTGTCATCCACTCCAGGACCCAAGTCTTCGGATCTCTATTGTACCCACGGATGTGAAGTGTGGCATAGAACTGGAGCAGCAACTCTTGGTCGGTGACGAACGGTAGCAATCCAACCTCTTTGAAGCAATCCAGAGCTTCTTCCAGACAGGGCAGACCAGCTATTGCTTCAATGTCAAGACGCTTATGTGGGAAGATGCGACCTTGATTGTATAGAATGCAGGAGTAATAGCTTCGCTGCGGATAGCTCCAGAACCGATGAGATGATATTCTTTCCCTTGAGTAGGGGTTCCTGGAGCTATTGAAGAAAGTGTTGTCTGCTTTGAAGCCATTGCCATTGAAGGATCCAGGTGCTGATGCAGGACCTGGAAACCTGGGCAATCTTGGGATTGACTTCTGTACCTGAGGCCTGTGCTCAACATGATAGTCAAACTCAGGACCAGCAGCAGGCGCAGGAATAGAAGCAGTGGGATCAGTGGCTTCGCTGACTTCTGGTGCTTGGGTTGGTGAAGGCTCCACATTAGCTTCAGCCATGACAGCGTCAGTGGCTTCGTTGGTGTAGGTGGTGGCAGCCTCAAGATTCTCAACCTCCACTTGACGAGCTGGAGGGTCGGTCACAGTCACGTTCTCCTCGAGAACAGCTTCTTGGTGGGACGGGGGAGTAGCAGCTTTTGGAGTTTCTTCTTCATCGGCTGATGCAGCCGGAATGTCTTCAATAGCTTTAGCTTCAGACTCAGAGACTGGAGGCCTTGGTCCTTTGCGAAGCCTGCATAACGCTGGCGACGCCTGTGGAGTTGGAGTTGGCTGGGCCTCAAAGTCTTCTTCCTCTTGTGCTTGTGGGCGATCATCCCATGATGCATCCTGAGCAATTGGCGTCAGAGGACGACCAATGCTGATGACTTCACTGTGCGTTAGCACAGGCGATAATACCTGTTGGTGCTCGAGCTGAGGAAGAACTGCATCATCTTCAACATGGTCATGGTGACCAATGTCTTCAGCAGCAATGGGATCAGCTGCTGGGAAGTCTTCAGCTTCATGAGCCACTGTGAAAGCAGGCTCATGGACAGTCAGTTGGCGCTCTTGAGGTTCAGCGTCAGGGCGAACCATGGAGATGGGTTCAACAATCAAGGGCTCTGTGGGAGCAGCCCGTTCCTTCTTGGTCTTCCGCTTCTTCTTGGAGGGGGCAGTAGCAGAGGCTTCAGGATGTTTCCTCTTCCTTGCTTCAGCCTCAGTAGTCCTCGTCTTCTTCAGCTCTGAAGCGGTTGACCGGGCCTTTGGCTTCAAGCCAGTCATGCTAGCTGGGAAGAGAATGGGATCTGCTTCCTGCCTTGGTGCGTTGGGTTCGGCCACAGTGGGCTTCTTCTTCTGCTTGGCAGCCATCCTGGGATCAATGCCCGGACGCCCAAGGGCCTTGCGCTTCTCAGCCTCGTTGTAGCCTTGCACACACTTGTCAGCCAGGCTCTTCATGCGCTCCCGAGAACCCTGAGCTTCTGCGCGTTTCTTGAGAAAGGCTTCTTTGAGCTCGTGCAGCATAATCTTGAAGTTTTTCACCTATTGCATGCTGAGCTTGGCCATATGCTTCTTGAACTGAGCTTTCTCAAAGTCAATATTTTGCTTCAGTTCAACAATGCGTTGGGCGATAGCTAATTCTGAAGCAATGGCGCCATGAAAGGCGACACTAAGGCCAATGGGTACATGCAGATCTTCTAAGATGATGTTGGGCATGTCAAACCACTCATCAATGAAGTTGTGGATGATTGTCACGTCAAAGAGAGGCAGATCATTGAAGATTTCTGCTTCTTCTTTGCTCTTGATGAGTTTCTCAAGAGCGTCATCTGCAAGATCTTCATCACTGGACAGATCAATGGCATCGTTTCGCAGAATGGCAGCAGCTGTCAGTTCTTGGCCGGTGTGTGGCAGAGACATTTTGACCTTCTAGGTCTTGGAGATGCGTGACAAATCTTCAGACTGCACACTGTCTTCAGGAGGTGCAGTGGCCAGTGGCTTCACCCGTGAGATTTTTGGTGCAGAGGCAGGCTTTGAAGCTTTTGGCCGCTTCAGCTTCTTTGGCTTCGGTGTTGCAGGCGCTTCATCTGATTCAGCGTCATCTGCAGGCTCATTCACGGCAGTCCCTTGAACCATGATATGGGTGACCTTCAAGGTTGTAGAAGGGCCCAAGAAGATTGCGTTCAGCTTCGTGAGTTCCATCGGCACGGGGAGCAGAGGGACCAGGGTTGAAGTCTAATCCCAAAGACTCCTTGTTCTGCTTCGCTGAGTTCTAGGCAAACTGGAAGTTGCGCTTAAACAGATTGTCGTCACGACACCATAGCAGTGACGATGGGTCAGCATCCGTAGGCTGTGGTCCACGGACCATGCAGGGATAGAAGCTTTGTTCAATGGCTTCATCTCTGGTCCTGGGTTGAAGATTTTTGTAGAGGATGTCTCCCCATGGTCGCTTGATGGCATTCTTTTCAGCATATTCCGTTGTCACAAATCTGTACTTGAACCACTGTTCTGCCCAATAGAGTCGAATCCATTGGATTCGTGTCTTGCGCTGATTGTAATCCTCTTCAGGATCTGCCCTGCACAGCTCTGAGAGGTCATCGGGCAGATCTCTGGATGTTTCTCCTCGACGCTTTCTGCCACCCTTCCTTGCTGATTTCTCTAAAGCCATGAATTTTAAACTGAAAGGCTTCAATACGTTCAAAGGCTTCAAAGGTTTTCGCTTGCTGGACAAACAGGAACTGGCTTCGGGAGAATTTATGTGATACTGTAAGAATTCTGCAAATGAACGCAGACTATGAGAACCAAGGGATTCTCCCACGGACATGTACCTGTGACAGCATTAAGGTGTGAGGGAAGGGGAAGAGGTCATATGCATTCTCAGAAGATTTTGAAGATAAATCAGTTTAGAAGACATTGACCTCATCGTGCGAAGACATTCACTCATAGATAAGGAGTTGGTTCCAGATTTGTACGAATCCATAGATCAGCACAAGTGAGGAATCTAACTACTTTGTGAAGCATAAGTGAATATACTAGGCATGTTATGAGATGCAGTATGAAAAGATCCAACTTGTGTGAATAGAAACTGCTTGTGGTAGAAAGTGACAAAGCTATCGGATCAAAGGGGCCGTAAAAAGGAAGTTTTATTTACCACACGTAGAACTGCTAGACGGAGTGGAAGAGGAGGCCGAGCAGTTCGATCGTCCATGCCCTAACTTGGCGACGGAGGACACCTACGGCGACGGCGGAGAGGACGATGTCCGCGGTCGGCATGAAGACGGCGTCGGAGAGGTTGCGGCAGTGCAGCGCTTCGTCGCCGGTGTCGTCGAGGGCTAGTGGTGGCGCTAGGGTTCGTGCGAGAGTGGAAGAAGAGATAATGACTATGGTGAGGCGTGTATTTATAGGGACAGGGGCGGCTCAGTGTTATTACACAGGTGCCCCTGGCGATTCACATCTGAGGAACACGTGGCCATCATGCAGCATATCAGGGGTCGTTCCACGTCCCACGCACGCCTGGATTGTCGGGTGGTCGTTCCCACTTCTCCGGGTTTCAGGTGAAGGAATGAGCATTGAAAATGGACTTAATGTTTGTCTCTATATCTTTTGCTGACAAGGACGCAGAGAAGACATTCGACAGTTTCAATAGAATGCATATGATGTGGAGATATAGAGTTTGAGATAGAAAGCATAGAAAGGTTAGGGTCCGATCACATTCACTTAGTTCAAAAGATTCAGCAAGAAGACATAGCTATAAGTGAATGCTGTAGAGGACAGAACACCAGTATATATATAATCAACATAGTGAAGATAATCATGAATACATGTTGAGATTGAAGCCAAACCAAATGTGAAGACATAACAAATGTAACGCCATGAGTGAAACACTTCAAACAGAACATTTGGTGGTGGTGTTACCCACCGTATAGGAAGTATTAGACCCAGACACGGCGCACAATTATCGTGGCACTCTGAAGTCAAATTCCACATTAATGTATTCACACTTAGAATGTATGTCTTCATTGATTGAAGATATACTTCACTTCGTGTGTTGCACATCTAAGTCATCAATATGCATAAGTGTTTGGATCTGTGCCTGATCACAGGACATTTGAGGATTCCAAGATATTTAGCTCACACTGTAACTTGCAAAATCTCTTCTCATCCAAGGGCTTGGTAAAGATATCTGCCAATTGCTCTTCAGTGTTGACGTGTATGATATCAATATCTTCCTTCACAACATGATCTCTGAGAAAGTGATGACGGATTTCAATGTGCTTTGTCTTCGAGTGCTGAACTGGGTTGTTGGCAATCTTGATGGTGCTTTTGTTGTCGCAGTAGAGTGGCACTTGCTTCAGATGAATGCCATAGTCCTTGAGTGTTTGCTTCATCCACAGAAGCTGAGCGCAGCAAGAACCAGAGATTTAGAAGTGGAGAGAGACACACAGTTCTGCTTGTTTGAAGACCAACATACAAGTGATCATCCCAGAAAGTGACATGTGCCTGATGTAGACTTGCGATCCACCTTGTCACCAGCATAATCAGCATCCGAGAATCCAACCAGATCAAACTCTGAGCCCTTTGGATACCATAATCCTAGAGTTGGGGTGTGAGCCAAATATCGAAGAATTCGCTTCACAGCTAAGTGATGCGACTCCTTTGGTGCCGCTTGGAATCGAGCACACATGCAAACACTAAGCATAATATCTGGCCTAGATGCACATAGATAAAGTAAAGAACCAATCATGGAGCGGTATGCCTTTTGATCGAACTCTTTACCATTGTCGTCGGGACCCAGATGATGTTTGGCTGGCATTGGCGTCGTGAAGCCTTTGCAGTCTTGCATACCGAACTTCTTCAGGCAATCTTTGAGATACTTCTCTTGAGATATGAAGATGCCGTTGCGTTGCTGTCGTATTTGAAGACCAAGGATGAACTTCAGCTCTCCCATCATGGACATCTGATATTGCTCTTGCATCATATATCCAAACTCTTCACTGTACTTCTGATTGGTGCAGCCGAAGATAATGTCATCCACATATATTTGGCACAAAAATAGTTCACGATCATATGTCTTCATGAAGAGAGTGGGGTCTAGGGAACCAGGTATGAAGCCTTTGCTCTTCAGGAAGTATTTGAGTGTGTCATACCAAGCCCGAGGGGCTTGTTTGAGGCCATACAGTGCCTTGTTGAGCTTCTATACCATGTCAGGATGTTTTGGATCTTCAAAGCCAGACAGTTGTGCAACATACACTTCTTCTTCAATCTTGCCATTGAGAAAAGCGCTCTTCACATCCATTTGATATAGAAGTATGTTATGATGATTTGCATAGGCCAGCAGTATGCGTATGGCTTCAAGTCAAGCCACGGGAGCAAATGTTTCATCGAAGTCAATGCCTTCCACTTGAGTATATCCTTGAGCAACGAGACGAGCTTTGTTTCTGACAACTTGACCATGCTCATCTTGCTTGTTGCGGTATATCCATTTGGTGCCTATTATATTGTGCTTCCGAGGGTTAGGACGCTTAACCAGTTCCCATACATTATTCAGCTCAAACTGTTGAAGCTCTTCTTGCATAGCTTGAATCCATTCGGGTTCCATGAAGGCTTCTTCAACTTTCTCGGGTTCTGTTATTGAGACGAATGCGAAGTGCGCACAGAAATTTGCTAGCTGAGTTGCCCTTGAACGAGTGAGCAGACCGGGTGCATTGATGCTATCAATTATTCTCTCAATCTGCACTTCATTGGCAACACGAGGATGTACAGGGCGAAGATTTTGCTCTTGCTGATCATTGTCATTGTTAGAGGGATTGTCTTCAGGCTGAGCATTGTCTTCAGGTTGATCAGGTGCGGATATGATAAGTTCCTCTTTAGGTTGAGCTTCAGAGGGTATGATTTCTCCAGTTCCCATTAGTTTGATTGATTCACTGGATGGAACTTCATCTAGCACGTTTGGCAGGTGCTCTCTTTGTGAACCGTTAGTCTCATCGAACCGCACATCCACTGTTTCAACCACTTTATAATGAAAGAGATTGAAGACTCTGTACGAGTGCGAATCCTTTCCATATCCAAGCATAAAACCCTCATGTGCTTTTGGTGCAAATTTTGAAGTGTGATGTGGATCCTTGATCCAGCACCTGGCGCCAAATATTCTGAAGTAACTGACATTTGGCTTCTTGCCAGTAAGGAGCTCATAAGATGTCTTGTTCAGAAGCTTGTGAAGATAAACACGATTGATTGTATGGCATGCAGTATCAATGGCTTCAGGCCAGAATTTTCTTGGAGTCTTATATTCATCAAGCATCGTTCGGGCCATCTCAATGAGTGTTCTGTTCTTGCGTTCGACGACGCCATTCTGCTGTGGCGTGTACGGGGCTGAGAATTCATGTGTGATGCCCAAAGTATCAAGATATGTATCAAGGGTAGTGTTCTTGAATTCAGTGCCATTGTCACTTCTGATGTGCTTTATCTTGGCGCCATAGTTGTTCATTGCTCGATTGGCGAAGCGTCTGAAGACATCCTGCACTTCAGTCTTGTAGAGGATTATGTGCACCCAAGTATATCTAGAATAATCATCAACAACGACAAAGCCATAGAGACAAGCAGTAGTAGTAAGAGTTGAGTAATGAGTGGGACCGAAAAGATCCATGTGGAGCAGTTCGAAGGGTCGAGTAGTTGTCATGATTGTCTTCGAGGGATGTTTGGCCCTCGTCATCTTTCCCGCTTCACAGGCACCGCATAAGTGATCTTTCTTGAACTTGACGCCCTCGATGCCTATGACATGCTTCTTCTTTGTAAGGGTGTGGAGGTTCCTCATGCCAGCATGCCCTAGCCTCCGATGCCAGAACCAGCATTCTGAAGCTTTTGCTAGAAGACATACGGCAAGATGTGGTCCTGCTGAGAAATCTACCACGTACAAATCATCTTTCCGATACCCTTCAAACACTAGAGACTTGTCAGATTCCATTAGAACAAGGCAACAATATTTTCCAAATATTACGATCATGTTCAAATTGCAAAGCATTGAGACAGACATTAAGTTGAAGCCAAGGGATTCAACAAGCATGACTTTATCCATGTGTTGATCCTTTGAGATTGCAACTCTACCTAGACCCAATACCTTACTTTTACCAGTGTCAGCAAATGTGATGTGACTCTTATCGGATGGACGTAAGGTTGAGTCCATAAGAAGGCTTCTTTTGCCAGTCATGTGATTGGTACACCCACTATCAATAATCCATTCTGAAGACGCTGGTGTCGTACCCTACAGTGCAGTTAGGGGGATAGGCTTCACGAAGAGAATTGTGAAGCAAAAACATTTGACGAACCAGTGGGTTATGAAAGCTTAGATCCAGATTAGGACTGATATGGAGAGTAGCAAGCAATTCAGGAACGAAGTACATAGTAAGACCATTCGGGCATTTGATCTTGCGCCCTACAAGATGTTTAAGGTCCCCAGCAATAGCGTCAGACGATTTTGGTTTTCTGCTGGAGACCTTTCCCTGCAAAAGAGAGTTAAGCTTTCTTAGCCACCCACATCTTCAAGGGTGGCTTAGAAGCAATAAGTCTAAATGCAGCGTCTGAGAACTTTGGCTTTGGAGCCCTAGCAAAAAGTCTTGCAGGCAGACAATAGTACTCATAAGAATAAGCAGAATAGTTCTTGGTCTTATGAACATGGCGGTTCGATGAACCGCGCTCATATTCATAGGCCTGAGTATAGTTTCCCTGCAAAACATTTGCGTTAGTGCGACTCAGGTGAGTCCTCTGTCTGTATGAAGCCTTTGGATCGTATGAAGCCTGTGGTCTGGGGTTTGTCTTCTTCACCTGTGGTGTCATGATGACATTCACAGGAAGATTTTCCAAACACTTTTTCGGCACCCAGATCTTCTTCATAGGCGGCCCATTCCTGCAGTTAGTACCAATATACCTGGCAAACACTTCACCATTCTGATTCTTAAACAGTTTATAGTTTGCATCAAAGGATTCATCAATGACAATGGGGTTAGTGCAAGTGAAGCCAGATAGATTGGATGGATCTGCTGAAGGTTCCTTTGCAGCAACCCATGTGGTTTTGGGGTACTGCTCAGGTTTCTAGTAAGAGCCATCAGCATTCATTTTCCTTACGAACCCAACACCCTCTTTCCTTGGGTTTCGGTTTAGAATCTGCCTTTTGAGGACATCACATAGTGTCTGATGCCCTTTAAGACTTTTGTACATCCCTGTTTCAAGCAATGTCTTCAACCTAGCATTCTCATCAGCAATAGCAGTGGTATCCTCAGCAGAGGGGTTAGTTACCACATCAACAGTTGAAGATATTGCAACAGTAGCAGCAGTAGAACATTCAGCAACAGAAGTAGCATTATCACACTCAATGCATTTAAGACATGGTGGTTCAAATCCTTCCTGAGCAGAACTGATCTGTTCGGCGCGAAGGGACTCGTTTTCCTTTTGAAGATCTTCATGAGCCGCTCTCAATTTCTCAAGATCTTTCTTCCGTTGAAGATAATCATAGGAAAGTTTTTCATGAGTTGTTGAGAGCGTTTCATGATGACTTTCAAGTTCCACATAATTAACGTGAAGATTTTTTATGTCTTCAATTAAGGACTCAGATCGAGTCATTTCAGCGCCTAACAGATCATCGCTTTTGTCTAACAGTTTTTGATTATGTTCCATAGCTTTCTGTTGTTCAGTTACAATTTTAGCAAGTGTTTTGTAGCTGGGTCTTGAACCACAATCAGAGTCATCTTCACTAGATGTTTGATAGTGAGTAGTGCGTGTGTTTACCTTGGCACCGCGTGCCATGAAGCAATAGGTAGGAGCGGAGTAGTCCTTGTCATTTGCATCGGTGTCGGTGATGAAGTCATTGTCTTCAGTGTTGAAGATGGACTTGGCAACGTATGCTGTAGCCAGACTTGCAACGCCAGAATCAGACTCCTCCTCAGACTCCACCTCCGCCTCCTCAGAAGCGGACTCCTCCTTTGAATCCATTTCCTTGCCAACAAACGCACATGCCTTGCCAGATGAGCTCTTCTTGTGTGATGAAGACTTTGAGGAAGACTTGGAAGAAGACTTTGAGTATTTCTTCTTCTTCTTGTCATTAGAGTCATATTCCTTGCTCTTCTTCTTCTTCTTTTTGTTCTCATTGTCCCACTGCGGACACTCAGAGATGAAGTGGCCCGTTTTCTTGCACTTGTGGCATGTTTTCTTCTTGTAGTCATGAGTAGAAGCTTCATCATTCCTTGAGCTTGATTGTGAAGACTTTCTGAAGCCTTTCTTCTTGGTGAATTTTTGGAACTTCTTCACAAGCATAGCAAGTTCCTTTCCGATGTCTTCAGGGTCATCAGAACTGCTGTCAGATTCTTCTTCAGATGAGGAGACAGCTTTTGCCTTCAAGGCACGAGTTCGCCCATAGTTTGGGCCGTAGATATCTCTTTTCTCAGAAAGCTGAAACTTATGTGTGTTGAGCCTCTCAAGTATGTCAGACAGATCGAGGCTTTTGAAGTCAGGGCGTTCTTGAATCATCAGGGCTAGGGTGTCAAACGAGTTGTCAAGTGATCTCTGGAGTGTCTTGACAATTTCATGCTTGGTGATCTCAGTAGCGCCGAGAGCTTGAAGCTCATTTGTGATGTCAGTGAGTCGATCAAACGCGAGCTGAACATTCTCATTGTCGTTTCTCTTGAAGCGGTTGAAGAGGTTTCGAAGGACACTGATCCTTTGATCTCTCTGGGTTGAGACGCCCTCGTTGACCTTGGAGAGCCAGTCCCAGACTAGCTTAGATGTTTCCAAAGCACTCACGCGGCCATACTGTCCTTTGGTTAGATGACCACAGATGATATTCTTGGCAGTAGAGTCCAGTTGAACGAACTTCTTGACGTCAGCAGCAGTGACACCTTCTCCAGCCTTGGGAACGCCGTTCTTGACGACATACCATAGGTCGACTTCAATGGCTTCAAGATGCATGCACATATTATTCTTCTAGTAGGGATATTCAGTTCCATCGAAGACGGGGCACGCAGCGGAGACTTTAATTATTCCTGCAGTCGACATAGCTAAAACTCCAGGTGGTTAAACTGAATCACACAGAACAAGGGAGTACCTTGCTTTGATACCAATTGAAAGTGCGTTATATCGACTAGAGGGGGGGGGGGTGAATAGGCGATTTTTATGAAAGTCTTCAAAACGTGGAAGTTTCGAAGACAAACGATAGAAATAAACCTATTACCATGCAGCGGAAGGTAGACTACACTAGGCAAACCATAGTCAAATATTCAATGAAGTGAAAGCACAATGACTAATAGCAGCTAGGTAATAAGGATCAGGTAGGAAGATATTATGAAGCCAAACAGAACACGCAGTCACTGAGTGAAGACAAAAGATAGTGCAATCATACAATGACTTCACAAGGACCAACAGTAAGTAAAGGGAAGGGAAGGATGAAACCAATGACTCGTTGAAGACAATGATTTGTTGGACCAGTTCCAGTTGCTGTGACAACTGTACGTCTGGTTAGGGCGGCTAGGTATTTAAACCTGAGGACACACAGTCCCGGACACCCAGTCCTGAACACGCAGCTCAGGACACCCAGTCCTCACCGTATTCCCCTTGAGCTAAGGTCACACAGACCTCGCCCAATCACTCTGGTAAGTCTTCAAGGGAGACTCCCAAACCTTCACAGACTTCGTTCACCGGCGATCCACAATGTCTCTTGGATGCTCAGAACGCGACGCCTAACCGGCTGGAGGATTCACAGTCCTCAAGTGTAATAAGTCTTCAGATCACACAGACAAGAAGACTTAAGTGATGCCTAACTCTCTTTGGCTCTGGGTGGTTAGGGCTTTATCCTCGCAAGGAATTCTCTCTCAAAGGCTTCGAGGTGGGTTGCTCTCAAACGACAAAAGCCGTATGCTAAATCTAAGCAGCCAACCATTTATGGTTGTAGGGGGTGGGCTATTTATAGCCACTAGGCAACCCGACCTGATTTGTCCGAAATGACCCTGGGTCACTAAGGAACTGACACGTGTTCCAATGGTCAGATTTCAAACACACGGCAACTTTACTTGGGCTACAAGCAAAGCTGACTTGTCCGACTCTGGACAAGATTCGCTCTCATAGTCTTCACTCGAAGACATAGGTTTTGGTTAAGCATCACTTCAGTCATTCTGACTGGTTCTCTTGGACCCCACTTAACAGTACGGTGGTTCCTATGACTCAACAAAGAAGAAAAAGAACTACGAAAGATCTAAGTCTTCGAGCTCCATAGGCTTCATGCGATGTCTTCTCTTGTCATAGTCTTCGATGTGAATATCTTCATATACCACCTTTGACATCAATGTCTTCATATATTTTTAGGGGTCATCTCTGGTAGGAAAACCGAATCAATGAGGGACTTCTACCTGTGTTGTCCTGCAATTCTCACAAACACATTAGTCCCTCAACTAGGTTTGTCGTCAATACTCCAAAACCAACTAGGGGTGGCACTAGATGCACTTACACTGACCCACAAAAGTGTCTACTCCACATGATCTGAAACTTTCGTGCACTCCTGGGAAGTGGTCTTCATTGCTGTCAATATATTTCCAATCCACCCACTTCATATCACAGACAATGGACTTCTTATATCAAGCAAAATGGTTTCATAGAAGTCTTGCTGCTCTTTGGTGTGGAACCTATAATCCACAACAGCCCTTCTTCTCACAGCATATGGATCAGATTGTCTCCGTAGTCTGAGACCTGCATCCTTTCTGAAGTTCATGTTTTCAGCCACTGCATGGGTGTCATCATGATCAGTGATCTTGGGCTTTCACTTTCTAAGCACATGGGCTTCATCATCATCTTCTTCTTCTTCAATCTTAGGCACTGGGGCCATGTTCTTTTCAGCAACTGATATATTCCTTCTGCTCCTCTTGGGTGCAGTCTTTGGAGTAGAAGCTTTGGGGCTGTCTTGGGCTTAGAAGGGGCAGCCCCAGACTTGATGGCATCCCCCATCAGCTTTTGAGACTTGGATGCTGGTGCTGCATCCTCTTCCTCTTCATCTTCATCCTCAGCTGGATCTACCATCATAGAGGATCTCCCAATGACTTTCGCCATAGTCTTCTTGACCCTTTCCTTTCTTTTCTTCCCCTCACCAGCAACCTCTTCAACATTTGACTTAGAAGTTTCAAGAGTTGAGGCTCTGGCCTTTGACATGGGCACTGAAAGTGCTAGTGATCGACTAGAGGGGGGGGTGAATAGGCGATTTTTATGAAAGTCTTCAAAACATGGAAGTTTCGAAGACAAACAATAGAAATAAACCTATTACCATACATCGAAAGGTAGACTACACTAGGCAAGCCATAGTCAAGTATTCAATGAAGTGAAAGCACAAAGACTAATAGCAACTAGGCAGTATGGATCAGGATGGAAGATAGTATGGCGCTAATCAGAACAAGCAGTCACTCAGTGAAGACAGAAGATAATGCAGACATGCAATGCTTCACAATGACCAACTGCAAATAAAGAGATGGGAAGGATAGAACCAGTAGCTCGTTGAAGACAATGATTTGTTGGACCAGTTCTAGTTGTTGTGACAGCTGTACATCTGGTTAGGGAGGCTGAGATTTAACTCAGAAGACCGTGTCTTCACCTTATTCCCCTTGAGCTAAGGACACCCAGTCCTCGCCCAATCACTCTGGTAAGTCTTCAAGGTACACTTCCAAACCTTCACAGACTTCGTTCACCGGCGATCCACAATGACTCTTGGATGCTCAGAACGAGACGCCTAACCGGCTGGAGGATTCATATTCCTCAAGTGTAATAAGTCTTCAGATCACACAGACAAGAAGACTTAAGTGATGCCTAACACTCTTTGGCTCTGGGTGTTTAGGGCTTTGTCCTCGCAAGGATTTCTCTCTCAAAGGCTTCAAGGTGGGTTGCTCTCAAACGACAAAAGCCGTGCACTAACTCTAAGCAGCCAACCAATTTATGGTGTAGGGGGTGGGCTATTTATAGCCACTAGGCAACCCGACCTGATTTGTCCGAAATGACCCTGGGTCACTAAGGAACTAACACATGTTCCAATGGTCAGATTTCAAACACACATGGCAACTTTACTTGAGCTACAAGCAAAGCTGACTTATCCAGCTCTGGATAAGATTTTCTCTCATTGTCTTCGCTCGAAGACATAGGATTTTGGTTAAGCATCACTTTAGTCATTCTGACTGGTTCACTTGGACCCCACTTAACAGTACGGTGGTTCCTATGACTCAACAAAGAAGAAAAAGAATGACGAAACAACTAAGTCTTCGCGCTCCATAGTCTTCACGCGATGTCTTCTCTTGTCATAGTCTTCAATGTGAATGTCTTCACATACCACCTTTGACTTCAATGTCTTCATACATTTTTAGGGGTCATCTCCGGTAGGAAAACCGAATCAATGAGGGACTTCTACCTGTGTTATCCTGCAATTCTCACAAACACAGTAGTCCCTCAACCAGGTTTGTCGTCAATACTCCAAAACCAACTAGGGGTGGCACTAGATGCACTTACAATCTCCCCCTTTTTGGTGATTGATGACAAACTGGTTGAAGTTTTCAATGGGGATAAAGGTATGTGAAATTGTAAAGGATTTAAGTATTGTCTTCATAAGTAGCAGGAAGGCTCCCCCTGAAGATGTGCATATAACTATTTGCTTTTGAATACAAATGCACTTGGCAGGTTGTACTTGCGGAGCTCCTCTTTTACTTATGAAGACAATTCATCATGCATGAAAGGATATATTGAAGATAATGACATGCATAATGGAAAATGGACATCTGTAAAATGACTTCATGCGGAATTTATCGTCGCACATGCGGAATTTATCATCGCATCACATACTGTCGAAAAAGGTAGTAGACAACCATCAAGTTTAAGTGTTACAACTCAAAACGAACCAAATGTTTCAAAAGCGAGAGTTGTAAGCACTTGGCAAAAGTAGCAAAAAGTAAAGCAACCACCCATATGGACCCGCTTGAAGACTATCAACTCATATGCTTCTCCCCATTTTGTCAGTAATGACCAAAATGGTTTGAAGACATAGAGCTTCTACTCGTTCCCATGAGGAGTAGGCGAAGCAGCAGGGTCGTCGTTGAGGTCTGGTGGTGCAGAAGAACTTGGTGCAGTGTCGAGATGCGCTGAAGGTGGAGGTGGTGAAGTGGCATCATCTTGATCATCGATAACTCTGGCATTCACCGTTGCAGCTGAGGAAGAATAGTCAGAGTCTTCAAGGGAGGGAGTCCGACGCAAGTGAGCATTCCTTGGAGGAGTGGAGTCAAACTTGAATCTTTCTGTGAAGCCATCGTCTTGAAGATCTTCTTCAGCAGTGAGCAAAGTCAAACTCTTCCAGGACCTTCGATAGGTTTCATGTGTAACAAAGGCATTCTTGGTGGCAAGATTGCGAATGCGATTGACATCCACCAAGAGGCTTTGCATCTGATGCTTAAGCCAGTCATGATGCTTATCCTGTTTCTGATGTAGAGTGATGAGAAGCTCTCGGTCGTTGAGAACACGAGATTGCTACCGAGTCCGTTGGGCAGTGGTGCTTTCAGTGGCTTCAGTTTGGGCGCGAGGGGTACGTGTGTTGCCAGCCAAGGGATAAACACGAGAGACTGCCTGAACTCCTTCAATGGGATGGGTGAAGCTTTGACGATCAACATTGTGAAGATAAATTGGATCCTTTGCAGGCTCTGGGTAAATAGCTTCAACAAACAGAGCAACCTCTGGCAAGAATACAAGATGATTGCACGTAGACGGCTGATAGTTGAAGGCAGAGTGAAGCTTGATAAGACACATTACCCATGGAGCATAAAACTTCAGACCAAAGATGTCGGAGCCAGATGCAGCCAACTGCCTGATGAAGAAGTCTTGAGCATTGAAGCTTATGCCATTGAAGATATAGAAAACCAAAGTCTTCATTGCTCCTTCAAGCTTCGCTGCAGACGAATGTCCTTTGACAGGCCATAGAGTCTTTCTGATGATATGGTAAATGGTGCGGGGTAGATACTCTAGGTCTTCAACAAAGAATTCGGTTGGGTATTCAGCGCCGCGTGGCAAAGGCTTCATCATGCTCAGCATTTGACTCATGTTGGGTTCTGGCTTCTGGAAAATTCTCTCCAAAGCATTCTGGTGTTGTTGACAACCTGGTTCATAATATTCGCCAGGAGTGGGCAGGGCTGTAAGATCAATGATGCCTTGGGCTTTAGCTTCATGATGAACATCTCCTGTCATCCACTCAAGGATCCAAAGTCTTCGGATCCCTGTTGTATCCACGAATGTGGAGGGTAGCATAGAATTGAAGCAGAAGTTCTTCATTCCAGTGTTCCTTGGCAGCCACAAAGTTGAGTAGACCCGCATCACGGAAGCAGTCAAGGGCTTCTTCAAGGCATGGCAGTCCAACAATGGCTTCACAATCAAGATGCATATGAGGAAAGATGCATCCCTGATTGTACAAGATGCATGAATAATAGCTTCGCTGCTGATAACTCCAGAATCGGTCTGAAGAGATTCTTGGCCTTGTGTAGGGGTTCTTGTCACTGTCGAAGAATGTGTTGTGTGCCTTGAATCCATTCAGATTAAATGATCTTCGTGAAGTTGCATTACCTGGAAACCGTGGTAGCCTTGGCTTTGGCTTCTGGACCTGAGGCATGTGCTCCACATGATAGGCAAACTGAGACTCGGGAGTAGGCGGAGGAACCAGGATTGGCCAACGGACGGTAACAAGCTGTCCACGATCATATGCTTGCTCGATGGTGTGTGGCCTTGGAGGAGGTACAGGAGCAGAGGCATTGGCTTTTGGCAGTGGATTTGCTTCGGGTGCTGCATTGGCTTTAGGTGCATTCACTTCTGGCACCACATTAGGTTCAGGCGCCACATTAGCTTCAGCCATGACAACGTCATTGGCTTTAGTGTTGATTTTGGTGGCCGCCTCAGTATTGGTAGCCTCCACTTCAGGAGCTGGAGGGTCGGACACGTTCTCCTCGAGAACAACTTCAGGGTTGGACAGGGGGGGGGTACCAAAACGTTCTTCTTCTCTTGGTTCTTCTTCATGGTCATCAGCTAATGCAGCTGGAATATCTTCAGCCGTTTTGGCTTCAGATCCAGGGATGTTCGTAGTAGGAGAGGCTTCAGGAAAGACTTCACGTGAAATGGATTGGCGCTCTTCTCCTTCTGGAACACTTGACAATGTGACCTGTGGCCTTGGTCCTTTGCGAAGCCTGCAAAATGCTGGCGACGCCTGTGGAGATGGAGTTGGTTGGGCCTCAAAGTCTTCACTGTCAATCACTGGAGTGGTGACCTGTGGTGGGGGAGTGACTGGTGTTTCTTCAGCACAAGGAGATTCTTGAGGGTGATCAGCCCATGAGTCATCCTGAGCAATTGGCGTCAATGGACGACCAATGCTGATGAGTTCGCTGTTCGTGAGAACAGGCGATGATACCAAATTGTGCTCGATCTAAGGAAGGACTTCATCATCTTCAACATTGTCATGAGGACCAATGTCTTTAGCTATGGTGGGGTCAACAGCTAGATTCTCTTCAGCTTCAGGAGCCTCTGTGGAAGCAGGCTCATGAACTACCAAACGACATTCTCGATGTGCAGAGGAAGGACGAGCAACAGAAATTGGCTCAACAACAAGGGGCTCTGTGGAAGCAGCCCGGTCTCTCTTCTTTGTTTTTCTTTTCTTGGTTGGGGGAGCATCATCAGTGGTGGCTTTGGTCTTGTGCTTTCTGGCTTTGGCTTTAGCTGCTCTAGTTTTCTTGAATTCTGAAGCCACTGTGGGGATCTTAGGCTTCGAGCCTGTCATACTGGCTGGGAAGACAATGCGAGGTTCTTCCTGCCTTGATGCTTCTGGTTGAGCCACAGCTGGCTTCTTCTTCTTCTTCTTCTTCTTGGCAGTCATTCTGGGGTCGATGCCTGGTCGCCCCAAAGCCTTGCGCTTTTTCAGCTTCATTGTAGCCTTGAACACATTTGGCAGCAAGATTCTTCATGCGCTCACGAGAACCTTTTGCTTCTTCTCATTTCTTGTGGAACGCCTCCTTGAGCTCATGCATCATGACCTTGAAGTTTTGAATGTCTTCAACATTGAGCTTGGCCATGTGCTTCTTGAATTGAGCCTTTTCATAGTCAATTTTGTGCTTCAGCTCAACAATCTTCTGTGCAAGAGCCAGCTCAGGAGCAATGGCTCCATGGAAGGAGACACTGAGGCCAATTGGAAGCTGAAGATCATCAAAATTGAGATCTGGGCTATCAAACCACTCATCAATAAACTTGTACAGGATCTCCACATCAAAGAGAAGAAGATCATTAAAGATTTCAGCCTATTGCTTGCTCTTTGTCAATTGCTCTAGAGCGTCCTCGCCAAGATCGTCGTCGCTGGACAGATCAATGGCGTCATTCTCGTTTCTCAAAACAGTAGCAGGAGTCAGTGCTTGACCAATGGGTTGCATGGGCTTTTTCAACTTGTCAGACTTGGAGATGCGTCAGAGATCTTCAGACTGCACACTGACTTCAGGAGCTGCAGTGGCCAGAGGCTTCGCCCATGAGACCTTTGGTGCAGAAGAGGGATTTGAAGCCTTTGGTTTCTTTTGCTTCACAGGCTTCGATGGTGTAGGTGCTTCGTTAGAATCAGTGTCATCTGCAAAGTGGTCCACGGCTGCCCCTTGAACCTGAATGTGAGTGATGAGACCTTCTAAGTTGTAGAAGGGCCCAATAAGATTGGGTTCAGCTTCGCGTGTGCCGTCAGCACGTGGTGCTGAGGGGCCTGGGTTAAAGTCTAAACCCAAAGACTTCTTGTTTTCCTTGGCCGAGTTCTTTGCAGCCTGATAGTTGCGCTTGAACAGATTATCTTCTCGACACCATAACAGAGAGGATGGGTCGGCATTAGCAGGCTGAGGTCCACGAATCATGCAGAGGTAGATGCCTTGAGCAATAGCTTCAGACTTCGACTTGGGCTGAAAACCTTTGTATATTATATCTCCCCAGAGGCCCTTTAAGGCATTCTTCTCAGCATACTCCTTGGTGACGAATCTGTACTTGAACCATTCCTCTGCCCAATGTCTTCGAATCCATTGGATTCGGTTCTTACGTTCTCCATAGGTTTCTTCTGGATCTGACTTTTATAAGTCATAGAGATCTGGTGGCAGGTCCTTAGCAGTGTTTCCACGGCGTTGTCTGTCGCCCTTCCTGACTGATTTTTGAGTTGTCATGAAGTTTAGACTGAAAGGCTTCAACATTGTCGAAGTCTTCCGTCTACTGGTCAGATAGGAACTGTCTTCAGGAGAATTTATGTGACGTTGTAAGAACTCTGCAAATGAATGCAGACTATGAGAACCAAGGGATTCTCCCACGGGCATGTACCTGTGACAGCATTAGAGATGCGAGGGAAGGGGAAGAGGTCATATGCATTCTTAGAAGGTTTTGAAGATAAATCAGTTTAGAAGACATTGACCTCATAGTGCGAAGACAGTCACTTATATGTAGTGAGTTGGTTCCAGATTTGTACGAATCCACAAATAAGTACAAGTGAGGAATCTAACTACTTTGTGAAGCATAAGTGAACATACTAGGCATGCTATGAGATGCGAAACAGGATAGATCCAACTTTGTAGCAACAGAAACCACTTGTGGTTGGAAAGGATGAATCTATCGGATCAAAAAGACTGTAAAAAAGAGTTTTTATTTACCACACGAGGAACTGCTAGACGGAGTGGGAGAGGAGGCCGAGTAGTTCGATCTTCCGTGCCCTAACTTGGCGACGGAGGACACCTACGGCGACGGCGGAGAAGACGATGTCCGCAGCCGGCGTGATGACGGCGTCGGTGAGGTCGCGGCAGCTAAGCGCTTCGTTGTCGGCGTCATCAAGGGCTAGCGGTGGCGCTAGGGTTTGTGCGAGAGTGGAAGAAGAGATAATGACTGGGGCGAGGCGTGTATTTATAGGGACAGGGGCGGCACAACGTTAGTACGCAGGTGCCCCTGGCGGTTCACATCTGAAGGACATGTGGCGATCATGCAACACATAGGAGGTTGTTCCACGTTCCCACGCACGCCTGGATTGTCGGGTGGTTGTTCCCGCTTCTCCGGGTTTCAGGTAAAAAGGATTGAGCATTTAAAACAGATTTAATGTTTGTCTCTTTATCTTCTGCTGACAAGGACGCAGCGAAGACATTCGACAGTTCAATAGAATGCATATGATTTGGATAGATAGACTTAAGATGGGAGCATAGAAAGGTCAGGGTCCGATCACATTCATTTAGTCCAAAAGATTCAACTAGAAGACATAGCTATAAGTGAATGATGTAGAGGACAAAAACAAAATCAGTACATTGAAGATAAACATGAAGACATGTTAACATTGAAGACAAACAAAATGTGAAGACTTTGCAAATGTAACGCCAACAGAAAGTATTCCAAACACAAGTTTGGTGGTGGCGTTACCCACCGTATAGGAAGTATTAGACCCAGACACAGCGCACAATTATCATGGTGCTCTGAAGTCAAATTTCGTGTTAATGTATTCACACTTAGAGTGTAAGTCTTCATTTGTTGAAGATATACGTTACTTCGTGTGTTTGCACATCTAAGTCATCAACATGCATCAGTGTTAGGATGTGTTCATGATCATAGGACATTTGAGGATTCCAAGATATTTAGCTCACACCGCAACTTGCGAAACCTTTTCTCATCCAAGGGATTTGTGAAGATATCTGCCAGCTGCTCTTCAGTGTTGATGTGAATGATATCAATATCTTCCTTCATGACATGATCTCTGATAAAGTGATGATGGATCTGAATGTGCGTTGTCTTCGAGTGCTGAACTGGGTTGTTGGCGATCTTGATGGCGCTTTCATTGTCGCAGTAGAGTGGTACTTGCTTCAGATGAATGCCATAGTCTTTGAGTGTTTGCTTCATCCTCATCCATAGAAGCTGAGCGCAGCAAGTGTCGGTGTTCTGGGAACCTGGGTCCCCAAACTTGCCTGCCTGTGGCCTGTGGCGTGGCTCAAAGGGGGGCCCCAGAACGGCCCATCTTCACCAACACAAACTCAAGACCCTCGCGAGGGGCCAAGCCTCGCGGGGCGGACGACACGGAGCCTCCTCAGGCACGGCCTCATCAGGCTGCCTCGCGAGGAGGCAGAGAGATCAAGGCGGGGTACCTTGCGAGGTGCCCGTGATGCAAGCCATGACGACTCAGGGCGCCAGGCGGGTGCCAGCCCGCGCAGTGTCCTCCTTTCCTCTTTGGTGCAAAGGGGGCAAGCGCAGCCACGGAGTACCGAGGCCTCAGGCAAAGGTTGCCATTTCGGTGCAACGAGACCAAGACCAGGAGGACTAGAAGACGGAGGTCACCGTGGAGCCCAAGACAGCGTCATCACCAGAGCTTTGCGCAGGCGAAGACTACTTTTGTCAGGATAGCTGATACTTGCTGTCCCCCTTCAAATTAGCCCGCCATTGTTGGCTCCCTTCCCACTAAATATTTGGGAAGAGGACCAGGGCCTCTATAAATAGGACCAGCCACCCACATAGCTAGAGGAAGAAAGAAAAAGGCTCTCTAGGGGTCGGCCAGTTGAAAGCAGGGAGAGAGAGAGAGAGAGAGAGAGAGAAAGGTGGTTGAACTCCTCCCAGCAGTTCATCGCCCAGCCAAGAATAGACCCTCGCGAGGCTGTTCTTCCTTGTATTGTTCATCATCCTCAGCCCAAGAGGCAATCCACACACCACACACTGGAGTAGGGTATTACACCACAACGGTGGCCCGAACCAGTATAAACCCTGTGTCTCTTGTGTTGTTCTTCCGATAGTTTTGATCCTAGCACGGCAGAGGGGTGCAGGTATGTAGGAGGCGAAATCTCCGCGCGCACCCCAGTGTTCGAACCTCAAGGGTCTGCCGGAACCCGAAATCCGACAGCAAGATCCAGTAGCAATGTATTCAGATTTAGCAGTGGAGAGAGATACACAGTTCTGCTTCTTTGAAGACCAACATACAAGTGATCGTCCCAGAAAGTGACATGCGCCTGATGTAGACTTGCGATCCACCTTGTCACCAGCATAATCAGCATCCGAGAATCCAACTAGATCAAACTCTGAGCCCTTTGGATACCATAATCCTAGTGTTGGGGTGTGAGCCAAATATCGAAGAATTCGCTTCACAGCTAAGTGATGCGATTCCTTTGGTGCCTCTTGGAATCGGGCACACATGCAAACACTAAGCATGATATCTGGCCTAGATGCGCATAAGTAAATCAAGGAACCAATCATGGAGCAGTATACCTTTTGATCGAACTCTTTACCACTGGCGTCAGAATCTAGATGACTCTTGGTAGGCATTGGCATCGTGTAACCTTTGCAGTCTTGCATTCCAAACTTCTTCAGGCAATCCTTGAGGTATTTCTCTTGAGATATGAAGATGCCATTGCATTGCTGTCGTATTTGAAGACCAAGGAAGAACTTCAGCTCACCCATCATGGACATCTGATATTGCTCTTGCACCATGTATCCAAACTCATCACTATATTTCTGATTAGTGCAGCCGAAGATAATGTCATCCACATATATTTGGCACACAAACAGTTCACCATCATATGTATTCGTGAAGAGCGTGGGATCCAGGGAACCAGGTTTGAAGCCTTTGCTCTTCAGGAAGTCCTTGAGTGTGTCATACCAAGCACGAGGGGCTTGTTTGAGGCCATACAATGCCTTGTTGAGCTTGTAAACCATGTCAGGATGTTTTGGATCTTCAAAGCCAAGCGGTTGTGCAACATACACTTCTTCTTCAATCTTGCCATTGAGAAAAGCACTCTTCACATCCATTTGATACAAAAGGATGTTATGATGATTTTCATAGGCTAGCAGTATGCGTATGGCTTCAAGCCTAGCCACAGGAGCAAATGTTTCATCGAAGTCAATTCCTTCAACTTGAGTGTATCCTTGAGAAATGAGACGAGCCTTGTTTCTGACAACTTGACCATGATCATCTTGCTTGTTGCGATATATCCATTTAGTGCCTATGATATTGTGCTTAAGAGGATCAGGACGCTTGACCAGTTCCCATACATTATTCAGCTCAAACTATTGAAGCTTTTCTTGCATAGCTTGAATCCATTCAGGTTCCATGAAGGCTTCATCAACTTTCTTGGGTTCAGATATTGAGACGAATGCGAAGTGCCCACAGAAATTTGCTAGTTATGTTGCCCTTGAACAAGTGAGTGGACCAGGAGCATTGATGCTATCAATTATTTTCTCAATCTGTACTTCATTTGCAACACGAGGATGAACAGGACGAAGATTTTGCTCTTGCTGATCATTGTCATTGTTAGAAGGATTGTCTTCAGGCTGAGTATTGTCTTCAGGTTGATCAGGTGCAGAGATGATGAGTTCCTCTTTAGGCTGTGCTTCAGACAGTATGATTTCTCCAGTTCCCATAAGCGTGATGGATTCACTGGATGTAACTTCATCTAGCACATGTGGCAGGTTCTCTCTTTGCGAGCCGTTAGTCTCATCGAACTACACATCCATAGTTTCAACCACTTTATAGTGAAAGAGGTTGAACACTATGTAGGAGTGCGAATCCTTTCCCTAACCAAGCATAAAACCTTCATGTGCTTTCGGTGCAAATTTTGAAGTGTGATGTGGATCCTTGATCCAGCACCTGGCACCAAATACTCTGAAGTAACTGACATTTGGCTTCTTACCAGTGAGGAGCTCATAGGATGTTTTGTTCAGAAGCTTGTGAAGATAAACACGGTTGATGACATGGCATGCAGTTTCAATGGCTTCAGGCCATAACTTCCTTGGAGTCTTGTATTCATCGAGCATCGTCCGGGCCATCTCAATGAGTGTTTTGTTCTTGCGTTCCACGATGCCATTCTACTGCGGCGTGTACGGAGCTGAGAACTCATGAGTGATACCCAAAGTATCAAGATAAGTGTCGAGGCCAGTGTTCTTAAATTCAGTGCCATTGTCACTTCTGATGTGCTTGATCTTGACGCCATAGTTGTTCATGGCTCGATTGGCGTAGCGTCTGAAGACATCCTGCACTTCAGTCTTGTAGAGGATTATATGCACCCATGTATATCTTGAATAATTATCAACAATGACGAAGTTATAGAGACAAGCAGTAGTAGTAAGAGTTGAGTAGTGAGTGGGACCGAAGAGGTCCATGTGTAGCAGTTCGAAGGGTTGAGTCGTTGTCATGATTGTCTTCGAGGGATGCTTGGCCCTCGTCATCTTTCCTGCTTCACAGGCACCACATAAGTGATCCTTCTTGAACTTTACGCCCTCGATGCCTATGACGTGATTCTTCTTTGCAAGAGTATGCAAGTTCCTCATGCCAGCATGCCCTAGCCTCCGATGCCAGAGCTAGCATTCTGAAGCTTTTGCAAGAAGACATACGACAAGCTGTGGTCCTGCTGAGAAATCTACCATGTACAAATCATCTTTCCGATACCCTTCAAAAACTAGAGACTTGTCAGTTTCCATTAGAACAAGGCAACGTTATTTTTGAAACATCACAATCATATTCAAATCGCAAAGCATTGAGACAGACATTAAGTTGAAACCAAGGGATTCAACAAGCATCACTTTATACATGTGTTGATCCCTTGAGATTGCAACTCTACCTAGACCCAATACCTTGCTTTTACCAGTATCAGCAAATGTGATGTGACTCTTGTCAGATGGACGTAAGGTTGAGTCCATGAGAAGACTTCGCTTGCCAGTCATGTGATTAGTACATCCACTATCAATAATCCATTCTGAAGCAGCTGGTGTCATACCCTACAGTGCAGTTAGGGGGATAGGCTTCACGAAGAGCATTGTGAAGCATAAACATTTGACAAGCAAGAGGATTATTAAAGCTTAGATCAAGGTTAGGACTGATAGGGCAAGTAGCAAGCGACTCAGGAACAAAGTACATAATAAGACCATTTGGGCATTTGATCTTGCGCCCTACAAGATGTTTAAGGTCCCCAGCAATAGCTTCAAACGCATTTGATTTTCGGCTGGAGACCTTTCCCTGCAAAAGAGAGTTAAGTTTTCTTAGCCACCCACATCTTCAAGGGTGGCTTCGAAGCAATGAGTCTAAGTGCAGCATTTGAGAACTTTGGCTTGGGAGCCCTAGCAAATAGTCTTGCAGGTGGACAATAGTACTCATAAGAATAAGCAGAGTAGTTCTGGGTCTTATGAACATGGCAGTTTGATGAAACACGCTCATATTCATAGGCCTGAGTATGGTTTTCCTGCAAAACATTTGCGTTAGTGTGACTCAAGTGAGTCCTCTGTCTGTATGAAGCCTTTGGACCATATGAAGCCTGTGATCTAGGGTTTGTCTTCTTCACTTGTGGTGTCATGACGACATTCACAGGAAGATTTTCCAGACACTTTTTCAGCACCCAGACTTTCTTCATAGGTGCCCCATTCCTGCAGTTAGTACCAATATACCTGGCAAACACTTCACCATTCTGATTCTTAAACAGTTTATAGTTTGAATCAAAGGATTCATCAATGACAATGGGACTAGCGCAAGTGAAGCCAGATAGGGTGGATGGATCCACTGAAGGTTCCTTCGCAGCAACCCATGTGGTTTTGGGGTACTGCTCAGGTTTCCAGTAAGAGCCATCAACATTCATTTTCCTTTCGAACCCGACACCCTCTTTCCTAGGGTTTCGGTTCAGAATCTGCCTTTTGAGGACATCACATAGAGTATGATGCCCTTTGAGACTTTTGTACATCCCTGTTTCAAGCAATGTCTTCAACCTAGCATTTTCATCAGCAATAGCAGTGGCATCCTCAACAGAGGGGTTAGTAGCCACATCAACAGTTGAAGATATTGCAACAGTAGCAGCAGTAGAACATCCAGCAACAGAAGTAGCGTTATCACGCTCAATGCATTTAAGATATGGTGGTTCAAATCCTTCCTGATCGGGACTGATCTGTTTGGCGCGAAGTGACTCATTTTCCTTTTGAAGATCTTCATGAGCCGCTCTCAATTTCTCAAGTCTTGCTTCCTTTGAAGATAATCATAGGAAAGCTTTTCATGAGTTGTTGAGAGCGTTTCATGATGACTTTCAAGCTCCTCATACTTAACATGAAGATTTTTTATGTCTTCAATTAAGGACTGAGATCGAGTCATTTCAGCTTCTAACAAGTCATCGCTTTTGTCTAACAGTTTTTGAATATGTTCCATAGCTTTCTGTTGTTCAGTTGCAATTTTAGCAAGTGTTTTGTAGCTGGGTTTGGAACCACAATCAGAGTCATCTTCACTTGATGTTTGATAGTGAGTGGTGCGTGAGTTTACCTTGGCACTGCGTGCCATGAAGCAGTAGGTGGGAGCGGAGTTGTCCTTGTCATTAGCATCGGTGTCGGTGACGAAGTCATTGTCTGTAACGCCCTCGATGCAGCTATATCTCCCACGTGTCGAAGCACGACTTAGAGGCATAACCGCATTGAAAGCAATGTCGCAAGTGAGGTAATCTTCACACAACCCATGTAATACATAAGGGAAAGAGATACATAGTTGGCTTACAATTGCCACTTCACACAAATACAAGAATAAAGCATTACAACATCCAAATACAATCAAGGTCCGACTACGGAACCAAAATAAAGAAGACTACCCCTAATGCTACACAGATCCCCGATCGACCCCAACTGGGCTCCACTACTGATCAACTAGAACGAACAACACAAAGGACAAGATCTTCATTGAGCTCCTCCTGAGCTTGGTTGCGTCACCTGGAATGGCATCATCGGCACCTGCAAGCTGGTTTTGGAAGTATCTGTGAGTCACGGGGACTCAACAATCTCACACCCTCGCGATCAATACTATTTAAGCTTATGGGTAAGGTAAAGGTATGAGGTGGAGCTGCAGCAAGCGACTAGCATATATGGTGGCTAAACATACGCAAGTGAGAGCGGAAGAGAAGGCAAAGCACGATCAAGAAACTATGATCAAGAAGTGATCCTAGAACAACCTACGTCAAACATAACTCCAACACCGTGTTCACTTCCCGGACTCCGTCGGAAAGAGACCATCACGGTTACACACGCGGTTGATGTATTTTAATTAAGGTCAACTTCAGGTTTTCTACAACCGGACATTAACATATTCCCATCTGCCCATAACCGCGGGCACGGCTTTCGAAAGTTCAAATCCCTGCAGGGGTGTCCCAACTTAGCCCATGACAAGCTCTCACGGTCAACGAAGGAATAGACCTCCTCCCGAGACATTCCGATCAGACTCGGTATCCCGGTTCTACAAGACACTTCGACAAGTTAAAACAAATCCAGCAACACCGCCCGAATGTGCCGACAAATCCCGATAGGAGCTGCACATATATCTTTCTCAGGGCACACTCAGATTGTCTTAGGTACGGGTAGGCCATCCTAGAGTTGCCCCTGGTGGCCACCGGCAGCTGACAGGTGGACCAACACTCAGAGGAGCACTGGCCCGGGGGGGTTAAAATAAAGATGACCCTTGATTCCGTGAAACCCAAGGGAAAAAGAGGCTAGGTGGCGAATGGTAAAACCAAAGTTGGGCACTGCTGGAAGAGTTTTATTCAAGGCAAACTGTCAAGGGGTTCCCATTATTACCCAACCACGTAAGGAACGCAAAATCCGGGAACATAACACCGATATGACGGAAACTAGGGCGGCAAGAGTGGAACAAAACACCAAGCATAAGGCCGAGCCTTCCACCCTTTACCAAGTATATAGATGCATTAATTAAATAAGATATATTGTGATATCCCAACAAGTAAACATGTTCCAACAAGGAACAACATCTCCATGTTCCAACAAGGAACAAACTTCAATCTTCACCTGCAACTAACACGCTATAAGCGGGGCTGAGCAGAGTGGTAACATAGCCAAACAACGGTTTGCTAGGACAAGGTGGGTTAGAGGCTTGGTTCAACAATATGGGAGGCATGATAACCAAGTGGTAGGTATCGCAGCATAGGAATGGCAAAAGAGCGAGCAACTAGCAAGCAAAGATAGAAGTGATTTCAAGGGTATGGTCATCTTGCCTGAAATCCCGCAAGGAAGAAGAACAAGTCCATGAAGGAGACAAACGGACGAATTCGAACGAATCCTCACAACACGACGTTATCGGAACCAACCCGAAGAAGCAACACCGGAAAGGAGCAAACAACATAGTAAAAAACCACCACATAATCATGGCATGATGCACAATCAAGTATGATGCATGTCCGGTTCAATGAAGCATGATATGGCAAAATGCACGAACAATCCTACAAATTAAGTGGAGCTCAATATGCAACGAGTTGCATATAGACGAAACACCACGACAAGTTTTTAGTTCGATCTCGTTTATGTACCCAACAATATTAAATGTTGTTAAACATGGCAAGAGGGTGAAGCAAAGCAAAACTACCTATCTAGGCAAGTTTAGATGAGGCCGAAAACAACGAACAACAATTCCGGTAAATCCCCATGTGCATATATTAGGTTTGGTACTGTTCTGCCCTAAACACAATTTTAGAGTTATTAAACAAGCAAAGTAAAGCCACCATGATAATCTAGGCATTTTTCTACCCCATTTACATATAAAGTTTATTAAATTCTGAGTTACGGTTATTTAGTTATGAATTAAGTCATTTTAGCATGGCATAGGGGCAAATTTAACCAAACAGCATTTTTAAACATTTTAAACATGGATGAAAATGACATATTATGAAACTAGATGCAATTCTAAGCATTTTTCATATATAAGTTATTTGCAAAAGATGCACGGTTGATAAGTTACTAAATGCAAGAAGTTCAAGGGGTTTTTTGTAAAACTGCAATCTCTGGAAATTAGAAAAATCGTCCTCTCGGGAAAAAAACATGGGACAGATCTGAGGCAAACTGGGCCACAACAGGAGCATACAGAGAGAGGGGTGGCTTACCCTGGGCCAAGGCCCGGTCCAGTGGAAGCAGCAAGCCGGCGGTACTGACTGGCCTAGGAGGCGCTGGGCCTAGGCGTGGCTTGACCCATGTGCTGACGCTGGTCTCGCTCGATTCATAGGAAGCAGACAGAGGGGCGAGATGCAGGGAAGATGGCAACGACCGGACTTGGCGACGGGGATGGCATTGAGGATGACGGAGGCCGGGCGCGACGGGCGGGTGGCGACGGCAAGGCAAGCGAAGGCGACGGCGCCAGGTGGGATCTAGGCGGAGGCGAGGTCTTGGCGACGCAGGGGCGCGCGATGGCCGGTCGCCAGAATAGGTGGCGCGGCGGCCGGAGGCGGAGGTGCGGCGGCTCGGCGGTCGGAGCTAGGGAAGAGGCGGCACGGCGGGGCACCCCGGC
>NC_057797.1:388657754-388681466 GCF_018294505.1 Triticum aestivum
CGGCGGTGGGAGGCGGCGCAGGGAGGCCACGTGGCGGCCTGCGACTGGATGGGCGCGGCGGCGCGATTCCGTCCGCCCGGGACGGACGTGTCCGGCGGCGGCGCGATGAGATTTGGATCTAGGGTTTTTTCGGGGGAAGGAGAAGGAGATTTTCGGGGGTGTCTTTATATAGGCATAGAGGGAGCTAGGAGAGTCCAAATGAGGTGCGGTTTTCGGCCACGTGATCGTGATCGAACGCTCTAGATGATGGAGAAGGTTTTGGTGGGTTTTGGGCCAACTTGGAGGGGTGTTGGGCTGTAACACACACGAGGACTTTTCGGTCCCTCGGTTAACCGTTGGAGCATCAAACGAAGTCCAAATGGTACGAAACTTGACAGGTGGTTTATCTACACTATAATAAGACCACACGCCAACTTTCAACCCATTTCGAGAACATTTCCTGGCCACTTATAAAATAATATTTTGGACATGCCGCGGGCGCGTGCAAGTGTGGTTCGGCTCAGAACGGACAACGGGCGGAACGAGGAGGCCGGGACAGATGCAAGTTTTGAAAACAAGATGATGCAATGCACATGATGACATGATAAGATGCAACACGCAAGCAAATGACACGGCAACGACAGCAAATAACTGGAAGACACCTGGCACATCGGTCTCGGGGCATTACAACACTCCACCACTACGAGAGGATCTCGTCCCGAGATCTAGAATGGCACCAGAGGGAAAAACGGAAGAGAAAAAGAAGAGGTAAAACTAAGTTGCTTCTTTGACAAACGAGTGAAACAATGAACCTTGAAAAGGTTAAGCCATTTCGAGAAAAGAATACAATGGAGGTGACAGAACTTGAAAAGAAACACTCTGTTAGAAAAGAGAAACAAGGAAGAACGAATTCTGACAGCACTCCAGTTGAAAAGAGATGAAAGACTAGATAGGAAGAAAAGAGCTTGAGCAGAGGACACTACACTCCGGTTAAATGGATAGGCACGAAAAGAACACTATCCAAGATGATGAGAGAAAAGAGCAACATCACCATGACTCCGGAACAAAAGAATAGAATGGAATGGAATGAGCGAAGGGAAACATGATCTTAAGGGAGCACGCTTACCACAAATGGTAGAACGGAGTTGTTGGAAAACCAACAACGAAAAAGAATAAGCTTGATATGGTCTTATGGAGTACATCTCAAATTATGAGGTGACAACCTGCCACTCACGGGAAAAGAATTGGATTGGTATGAACAAGGAGACGAGAAAGTATTTCATCGGGAGGATAAAGAAGAACTTGGGTCATTTATAAGTCCCATAATTAGCAACAATCCTTAGGGAAAGCTTTAGGTGAACTACAATCCAACATAACTTCAATGAAGAGGTTGATGGATTGAGAAGAGCTCATGCTCGAAGAAATTGATGGGTTTAAACTATCTCATACTTGACAACTTGCGAATCATGAAACATGAAGGTACATTGTCAAGAAAGACATAACACCATCTCAAAAGATAAGGGGGAACAATTGCACTCCGGATTGCAAGATGAAGAATGCTTGAGCTCCTTAGAAAAGAGTCTCGATGAAAACTTCGAGATGGAATTAAATCCTTGATGAACCATCATGTATAGCCTCCATGGAGAAATTCCGGTAAGAAGAATAGCAAGAAAGAGAAATTGAAAACAGAAGGTGAATCCTTGCAATGATTTAGATGGATCTCCGTGATAATTAGAGCTTGGAACTCCGGGAAAGAAGGATGAGCACTTGAACCCAAGAATTTAATCATCGTGAACAAACTCCGGAAGAAAAGATTAACATAAGGATGAAACAAGAGTAAGAATTACGTTATGCGTATCCTTCACCAATTTAAATTGATGACAAGCAACGGATTTGGCATACCACTTATTCTCATAGAAAGATTAAGATAGATATGGCGCAAACTTGAGAAAGTCTTCAACGACCCACCGGTAGAATTTGAAAAGCACGAATGCATAGATATGATACACGAAGGAAGAAAACTCTTGAACGAACCACCGTAAGAATTAAAAATGAACAAAGAAAAGATAAGGAAGACACCGGGAAGAATTAGCAAATGAATGAAGATGCTTGAGAGAATTTAGACCCATGAGAACGAAGAGATCACGAGCCGATTAGAGATCTCTTGAACGATGCACCGGTAGGATTGGAGAATGATAACTGAAAGCTGAGAACTAAGAAATCTTCTGAAATGATGGGCTCCAGAGAAACAAACTAGAAAGACTCCTGAATTACTCCGGCTGGGTGAAAAGAATTCTCACAATCGAAAGCAATTATGAGAGGAAGGCAACAAGCTAGAATCACGAATCTTGAAGAGAATGGAGCAAGATTAAAGAGAAACTCTTCTTCGGTCTTCAAAATCCGAGAATGACGACGAGAAACACCACCATGAATTATTGAGATACTCCGGGATAAAAATTAGAAAGGTTGAACCAAAGATGAAAAGAATTTGAAAGATCTTGGAGAAAAACATATGACTGATGATAAATCATTCTTATGTAAAACTTCAAAAGAATTTGAGGATAGCTCCGGGAAAAATAAGAAGAGTCAGGTAAGATCCTGGAAAAAGACCTGTGGGTTAGGGCCCACTCAAAAGAAACACTGTAGAACAATTCAAAAGGGAGAAAGCACCGGTTGAATTAAATGACTTGAATGAGGGAACATCCTCGAAAGAGCTTGAACGAATGCAGAGTGGAAGCACGAATCTTCGAGACAACTTCAGCACTCCGGAACAATTGAATAGCGAGAGGAGAATGAATATGAGGTGCACCGGAACGAGGAGGCCGGGACAGATGCAAGTTTTGAAAACAAGATGATGCAATGCACATGATGACATGATAAGATGCAACACGCAAGCAAATGACACGGCAACGACAACGAATAACTGGAAGACACCTGGCACATCGGTCTCGGGGCGTTACATTGTCTTTGGTGTTGAAGATGGACTTGGCAACGTAGGTTGTAGCTAGACTTGCTACGCCAGAATCGGACTCCTCCTCAGACTCCACCTCTGCCTCCTCAGAAGCAGACTCCTCCTCTGAATCCATTTCCTTGCCGACAAACGCACGGGCCTTGCCAGATGAGCTCTTCTTGTGTGATGAAGACTTTGAGGAAGACTTGGAAGAAGACTTTGAGTATTTCTTCCTTTTCTTGTCGTCAGAATCATATTCCTTGCTCTTCTTCTTCTTCTTCTTGTTCTCATTGTCCCACTGCGGACACTCAGAGATGTAGTGACTAGGTTTCTTGCACTTGTGGCATGTTCTCTTCTTGTAGTCATGAGCAGAAGCTTCATCATTCCTTGAGCTGGATCGTGAGGACTTTCTGAAGCCTTTCTTCTTGGTGAATTTCTGGAACTTCTTCACAAGCATAGCAAGCTCCTTTCCAATGTCTTCGGGATCATCAGAACTACAGTCACATTCTTCTTCAGATGAGGAAACATCTTTTGCCTTCAAAGCACGAGTTCACCCATAGTTAGGACCGTAGATGTCTCTTTTCTCAGAAAGCTAAAACTCATGTGTGTTGAGCCTTTCAAGTATGTCAGACAGATCGAGGCTTTTGAAGTCAGGTCATTCTTGAATCGTCGGGGCTAGGGTGTCAAACGAGTTGTCAAGTGATCTCTGGAGTGTCTTGACAATTTCATGCTTGGTGATCTCAGTAGCGCCGAGAGCTTGAAGCTCATTTGTGATGTCAGTGAGTCGATCAAACATGAGCTGAACATTCTCATTGTCGTTTCTCTTGAAGCGGTTGAAGAGGTTTCGAAGGACACTGATCCTTTGATCTCTCTGGGTTGAAACGCCCTCGTTGACCTTGGAGAGCCAGTCCCAGACTAGCTTAGATGTTTCCAGAGCACTCACACAGCCATACTGCCCTTTGGTCAGATGACCACAGATGATGTTCTTGGCAGTGGAGTCTAGTTGAACAAACTTCTTGACATCAGCAGTGGTGACACCTTCACCAGCCTTGGGGACGCCATTCTTGACGACATACCGGAGGTCGACATCAATGGCTTCAAGATGCATGCACATCTTATTCTTCTAGTAGGGATATTCAGTTCCATCAAAGACGGGGCACGCAGCGGAGACTTTGATTATCTCGGCAGTCGACATAGCTAAAACTCCAGGTGGTTAAACCGAATCACACAGAACAAGGGAGTACCTTGCTCTGATACCAATTGAAAGTGCTAGTGATCGACTAGAGGGGGGTGAATAGGTGATTTTTATGAAAGTCTTCAAAACATGGAAGTTTCGAAGACAAACAATAGAAATAAACCTATTACCATACAACGGAATATAGACTACCCTAGGCAAGCCATAGTCAAGTATTCAATGAAGTGAAAGCACAAAGACTAATAGCAACTAGGCAGTATGGATCAGGATGGAAGATAGTATGAAGCCAATTAGAAGAAGCAGTCGCTCAGTGAAGACAGAAGATAATGCAGATAGGCAATGACTTCACAAGGACCAACTGCAAATAAAGATATGGGAAGGATAGAACCAGTAGCTCGTTGAAGACAATGATTTGTTGGACCAGTTCCAGTTGCTGTGACAACTGTACGTCTGGTTAGGGAGGCTGAGATTTAACTCAGAAGACCGTGTCTTCACCTTATTCCCCTTGAGCTAAGGACACCCAGTCCTCGCCCAATCACTCTGGTAAGTCTTCAAGGTAGACTTCCAAACCTTCACAGACTTCGTTCACCGGCGATCCACAATGACTCTTGGATGCTCAGAACGAGACGCCTAACCGGCTGGAGGATTCACAGTCCTCAAGTGTAATAAGTCTTCAAATCACACAGACAAGAAGACTTAAGTGATGCCTAACACTCTTTGGCTCTAGGTGTTTAGGGCTTTGTCCTAGCAAGGATTTCTCTCTCAAAGGCTTCGAGGTGGGTTGCTCTCAAAGGACAAAGGTCGTGCACTAACTCTGAGCAGCCAACCAATTTATGGTGTAGGGGTGGGCTATTTATAGCCACTAGGCAACCCGACCTGATTTGTCCGAAATGACCCTGGGTCACTAAGGAACTGACACGTGTTCCAACGGTCAGATTTCAAACACACACAACAACTTTACTTGAGCTACAAGTAAAGCTGACTTATCCAGCTCTAGATAAGATTTGCTCTCATTGTCTTCGCTCGAAGACATAGGATTTCGGTTAAGCATCACTTCAGTCATTCTGACTGGTTCACTTGGACCCCACTTAACAGTACGGTGGTTCCTATGACTCAACAAAGAAGAAAAAGAACGACGAAACAACTAAGTCTTCGCGCTCCATAGTCTTCAGGCGATGTCTTCTCTTGTCATAGTCTTCAATGTGAATATCTTCACATACCACCATTGACTTCAATGTCTTCATACATTTTTAGGGGTCATCTCCGGTAGGAAAACCGAATCAATGAGGGACTTCTACATGTGTTATCCTGCAATTCTCACAAACACATTAGTCCCTCAACCAGGTTTGTCGTCAATACTCCAAAACCAACTACGGGTGGCACTAGATGCACTTACAGGCACTCTCTTTGCAGGTGCCTTCTTGTTCAAACCAGGCTTGGTGGATGCAGCTGTGCCAAACTCCTTTTTGATAACCTCCTTTTTCTTGGAGTTGACCTCCTCCTCAGCAGCAACATAATCTTCATCTTCCGAGTCAGAATTTCTCCTCTTCCTTGTCCTTGTAGCTGCTTTGGGCAAGTTGCTTGGGGTGCTCCTGCTACCCTCATCATAACTGCCTAAGGGACTAGTGCCCTCACTCAGGTTCACCTGCTCTTCTGACTTATTCTGGCTATCACTCTGATCTGACATTCTGGCAAAGCAAACTGACAACTGGCCCTGTGAATAGTTATAGATGAGATGGAGTGGATGAGCATCACAAAGTGCAGAGATTTTGCAAAACAAATGAGTCAAAAACTTAGTTTTAGTTTTCCACAGAAAGCATTTCGGAGCTACCGATTTGTTAAACTCGGTGACACCAAAGCAGCTTTTGGAGTCTAAACTAGTGAAATCGGTCAGACCGAGACACGGTTCGGTGACTCCGAGATTGCTAGGGTTTCACAAAGAGTTGAACTCAGTCACGCCGATTTGCCAGTATCGGTTAGGCCGAAACATGCAAGTGCAATGGCCTGAGCCAAATCGGTGAGACCGATTTCTACAACTCGGTCGGTCCGAGATGAGTTCGGCGGAAATCTAACCCGAAATTTTCGATGCAAATCTAAACTAAAGAAAGTTTTCGCTGGATAGGAAGATCTCATACGTGGTAAGAAACAAGGAATTGACCTTGTGCTCAGAATCAGAGGTAAAAAGAATGCACAAGGGGTCGAACGCATACCCTAACTCGGCGGTGAGTTCGCTACGGCGGCAACAGCGGTGTTGAAATCCATTGACGGTGACAAAGACCAGCGGCGGGAGGTCGCTGGCGATGAGAGGATGATCCGAAGACCTGAGATGGCAAAGCAGGACACGCGCGAGCTGAGAGGTTTTGGAGGAATTTCCAAAATTTGACCCGTCGGTATTTATATCCTGACCCTATCGGTGTGACCGAGTGGAACAACTCGGTGGAATCGAGATGCAGAATCGCAAGCGGCTACTGCAACTCGGTGTGACCAAAATGTTCTAATCAGTTGCACCGAGATTGAAAACCTAGATCAACTCAATGAACTCGGTCAGACCGAAAAGGATGAATCGGTCAGACCAAAATGCACACAGAGGTTTTGGAAGTTTAAGTCTATGACGAATCTGTGACTCCGAGTGCTCCTCACATAGGGGGTTCGAATCTGACTTGATCAAACTTTGTGATGTAGCATGAATAGAGTTTGAGATGAGAAAATCATAGATAGCGAGAGGAAGTTCCTAGGCATTCTTGTCCATCCATTTGGCAAAAGAAGAAAAGCCAAACAATCAAAGCAACAAATGGATGTCCTCGAATGAGTAAAATATGCAACCAACATGATCACACAATAAAATGGCAAATGAAATATGTGGCAAAGCATGCACAAGCACTCTAGCATCTATCAAGCAATTGGCGATGACTAGGTCATCTATATATGAGTATATTGACTTAGGAGTCAAATGGGAACATTTGATCATAGGTCATACTCATCATTTAAGCATAAGTGGGGTTACCACTTTTACATAAAGCATTGTTGTGTTCACATCATTAGAGTTGCTTTAGCTCAATTCTTAGAGTAAAGCTCCCCCTAGATGTGATATCCCCCCTAAGAGGGATGAACTAACCTTGGGTTTAATCGATGATGAATTCATGTAGGTGTTGAAGGTGTGGATGCTCAATGTTGATGTAGATCATTTGGAGCAATCCATTAGAGTGAGTTGCACTTTCAATACCTACACGGGTTAGTCCCATAAGGACAAACAAGGATATCCATAGACATAGAGTGAAGTTCACACAAGATGATGTCCATGAAAGCATTAGGTTACCTTGTCCCTTTTCTTACCAACAAGAGGGTTTGTGACTCCTTGAAATGGTGCAAGATGTGGAAGTTGCTTGCACTTGTTCTCGCCAAAATGATATGAGTGGAGTATGTAGGCGGACTCACCCTCAAGATCTCTCTAGTTCTTATTCTTAGGGATCCACATGAACTTGATGGGAATCCTTGGAGTGTAGTCGTACTTGATGAAGTAGAACTTGATGTGGTCTTGGGGACCCACTTGACCAAGGCCTTGGGAGCTTCTTCAAATGCATCAATCTCTTCTTGAAGCTTGTCCTTGCCTTTTTGCTTGTGGTCTTGTGGTGGAAGATCATCTTGAGCTTGGATCCCCTTGAAAGAAGTAGGATCATACTTCTCTTGTTGAGGAACAAACTTTGTCTTGGGGTATTTATCTTCTTCCCACTCAACTCCATTGGCACTGAACTTTCGTTCAAAACCAACACCTTGATTCTTCCGGTGCCTTCCTTGCTTGCGTACAAATTTCTCAAATTGCTTACTTCCGGCAAGGCTCTTGTAAACACCTTTCTCTATAATTCCCTTCAATAAGCTATTTTCTTGCTCAAGTGTCACTTGGCTAAAAGAATCATTAGTGAAATCAAGAGAACTACTAGAAGCAACAACATTGGATTTAACATGATTATTGTTACTACTAGAAGAAGAATCTTTCTTACTCTTGTTGCTAGATTTTACTTGTGGCATGTAAGTAGACAAGAGTAAACGCTTGGCAATGTAAGAAGAACTTTTCTTGTGAAGACCATCATTGATTTCTTTTAAGAACCCATGCTCTTGCTCAAGGTCGAGTTTTTCAAAGCGTAGCTTCTCATGAGTCTTTAAAAGCTCTCGATGATCTTCCATGGTAGTTTCATGAGCTAACTTAAGAGTGTTTAGTTCTTTAGTTAGAAGCTCAATCTCCTTCTTATCATTGTCAATTTTTTTATCTTGATTAGCATGATTAATAGCAAGTTCATCATTGTTTTCATCACTAGAGTTGTCAACAAGTAAATCATCTTCACCTAGCAAATCATCTTCATCACTATTGAAATCAACATACTCGGGGTGTGATACCTTTGGGCCTTTAGCCATGAAGCATCTTCCAGTCCCTTCATTTGTTGAGTCAAATATGACGTAGGAGTTGGTTAACACAAGTGCTAAACCGGCAACTCCTTCATCGTTGTCGGCGTTCTGGGAATGGGGGTCCCCAGACTTGCCTGCCTGCGGCCTGCGGCGTGGCTCAAAGGGGGGCCCAGCACGACCCATATTCATCAACACAGACCCAAGACCCTCGCGAGGGGCCAAGCCTCGCGGGGCGGACGACACGGAGCTTCCTCAGGCACGGCCTCATCAGGCTGGCTCGCGAGGATGCGGAGAGATCAAGGTGGGGTACCTCACGAGGTGCCCGTGACGCAAGCCATGACGACCAAAGGCGCCAGGCGGGCGCCAGCCGCGCAGTGTCCTCCTTTCCTCTTTGGTGCAAAGGGAGCAAGCGCAGGCGAGGACCAACTTTAGTCAGGATAAGTGTACCAGATGTTCCCCTTCAAAATGGCCAATTGTTGGCGCCCTTCCCGCTCAATATTTGGGAAGAGGCCCAGGGCCTTTGCCTATAAATAGGACTAGCCACCCCCAGGGTAGAGGGGGTTGGAGATCGGTCCGAGATCGATCGGTTGGAGATCGAAATTAGAGAGAGAATTGAGAAGAGAGAGAGAGAGAGAGAGAGAGAGAGAGAGAGAAGGGTGACTGAACTCCTCCTAGCAGTTCGTCCCCCCCCCCCCAGCCAAGAACAGACCCTCGCGAGGCTGTTCTTCCTTGTATTGCTCATCATCATCAGCCCAAGAGGCAATCCACCACACCACACACTGGAGTAGGGTATTACACCACAACGGTGGGCCGAACCAGTATAAACCCTGTGTCTCTTGTGCTGTTCTTTCCATAGCTTAGATCTTAGCGAGGCGGAGGGGTGCAGGTAGGTAGAAGGCGAAATCTCCGTGCGCACCCCAGTGTTCGAACCTCAAGGGTCTGCCGGAACCCGAAATCCGACATTTGGCGCACCAGGTAGGGGTGCGCCGGAATTCGTCTTCCACCACCCCGTTCTCCTCCGACCATCGCGTCCATGTCTTACGCTCGTCGGGCCCGCACCGAGCGCCGGGCCGCTCTCGCTTCCCGCGTCGCCCAGACGGCTCCTATTGGCCGGAGTCCTCGCCGTTCCCCGTTACCTGCCGTCAACGCCGCCACCTGCCCGACGGGGGACGAGCAGCAAGCGTCATCTCAGCATCCGTCCGTGCGGCAAGACGGCCGCACCGCTACTCCCTCGCTCACCCCAGCTGGTTCTTCGTCCCGCGCGCTCCGCGCACCCATTGAGGCTCGAGCTATGCCCATCGCGGCAAACGACCTCCCGCGCTACCGTCCCGTCGACGACGTCTACGAAGAATGGCTCGACCGCGTCACCGAGCTCGTCCGCACCGCAGGGGACTCTCCTGCGCCGTCCCTTCCGCTGCACCGCACCCCGCCCCGCGCGGGCGACGAAGCTCCGGCGACGCCCCGGCCGCCTCCTCCTCAAGAAGGTGCCATGGCTCCAAGGCGCGTGGCCCCTGGGCGGAACCCGCTCCGTCAGGTGCCAGCGCGGCAAGAGCAGAGCTACCAAGAAGTCCCTCACCCGCAAGAAGCTGCCCGGGCGCTCCCTGCTCCAGCACGTCACGACCATACTCCTGCTCCCGCACATCGAGACCCCGCGCTGCTCCCAGCTGCAGTGCGTGGGTACATGCAAGACCAAGCTCTCCGTCACCCATGGCCTCCCGTGGCCACAGCAGGCTGCCGCGCCTTCACCACCGAGCTACGCAGTGTCGCGTGGCCCGACAAGTTCAAGCCGGACCTGCCTCCTTCTTACGACGGCACGGCCGACCCTGCGGAGTTCCTCCAGCTCTATGAGCTGGGCATCGAAGCTGCCAACGGAGATGAGAAGGTCATGGTGAACTGGTTTCCCATGGCGCTCAAGGACAGGGCCTGCACCTGGCTCCTGAACCTGGCTCCAGGCACGATCTCCTCCTGGGACGAGATGCGCACCCGCTTCATCGCTAACTTCCAAGGTACTCGCGACCGGCCACCCGCCGTGAGCGACATGCGCTGCATCAAGCAACAACCCGGAGAGACCCTGCAGAAGTACATCCAGCGCTTCAACAACACACACCTCAAGATTCCCAAGGTGACTGAGGAGGCCATCATCTCGGCCTTCTCCGACGGCGTGCGCGATGTCAAGATGAAGGAGGAGCTGGTGATGCATGAAGACCTGTGCACTTCCTTGGAGTTGTTCAACTTGGCAACCAAGTGCGCCAGGGCTGAGGAAGGGCGTCTCTCCCTCCTCGAGCTGCCTGCCGTAGACCCAGAAGAGAAGAAGCCCAAGGACAAGGATGTGAAGCGCAAGGGGGCTGCCGTGCTCGCGGCAGAACCAGACACCAAGCAGGGCAGAGATCAGCCCGAACCTTCCAAGGGCATTCGGTACTGTGTGTACCATGACCTCCACACCCACAACACCAACGAATGTCAAGAGCTCCGAGCCGTGCGAGAAGGAAGGATCGGCCATCGCCCCGACCGCGGTGACCGGGGCTACATTAGAGGGGAAGGAAGGAACGCAGGACGCTGGGAAGACCGCGGCCCGCGCCAAGGGTGGCACGATCAACCTCGCGAGGATCGCTGGCAAGACCCGCCTCGCGAGGGAGACTGGAGGGATCAGCCTCGCGAGGATCGCCCGCAAGGCAACGCAAGCCTCCCTCCGCTGCCGCCGCAGCCAAGGAGAAACGAGGACCGCCATCAGGACGAGAGGGCTGGGGGCTTCCAGGAGCCGCGCGCGATCGCCTGCATCCTGGGCGGGGCTCAAGCCCCAGCCTCACAATGCATCTTCAAGCAGTTCGCACGCGAAGTGAATGCAGTCCTCCCCAAACTCGAAGCCACACGCCCTCTCAGGTGGTCGGCGTGCGCCATCACGTTCAGCTCAGCAGATCAGCTCAAGTGTGCGGCTACAGCCGGAGTCCTCCCGATGCTTTGTTCCCCAATCATCAGCAACGTGGTGGTCACCAGGACCCTCATCGATGGCAGGGCAGGGCTCAACGTCCTGTCTGTGGAAACATTCAACAATCTCCAAGTGCCCTACAGCCAGCTTCAGCCAACCAAGCCTTTCTCCGGAGTCACCGACGGCTCCACGGTCCCGATTGGGCAGTTCCGCCTCCCTGTCACCTTCGGGGCACGCGACAACTACCGCACCGAGCTCATCGACTTCGACATCGCTCACATTCGCCTGCCGTACAACGCCATCCTTGGGTACCTAGCGCTGGCCAAATTCATGGCCGTAACTCACCACGGCTACAACGTCCTCAAGATGCCAGGAAGTGGCGGAGTCATCACGGTGCCCTGTGAAGAGAAGGACGCGGTGTGTTCCCTGGAACGAGCCTTTCAGGCCACATCACTGGAAGACCCGGATCATGGAAGCAGGAGGCTTTCCGAGACCGCCCCCAAGAAGAAGAAGACATCGTCCGGCCCGGCCCCTCAGGAGGCAGGCCCCTCTAGGCCCGCGCCTGCCCAGGTGGAACCTCCTTCCATCGCATAGGAAAGCGCACCCGGCGCCCTCCTCAGACAGGGCTCGGGGGCTCTCCCCTGGAGGGCCACCGACCTGGCTAAGGTCACGAGGGAGGCGCTTGGGCACCACATGGAGGTGTGTTTCGAAGCACGTTTCCCTCAAGAAGGAGTAAGGCAAGGAGAGCCAGACCCTCAGGAGTTCGTCAGCAAGGCCATTCAGGAGCTACAGGAGTCAAGAGTCATGAAAGGCGGCCGCCGCCTACCAGCAGTGGCTCCCCATCCAGGCGAGGATGGTGGGCTGCGCGTCTGCATCGACATAACAGGGCTCAATCGAGTCGCCTCTCTGGAGCGCCTCTGGCCCTCGCGAGTGGGGCGCTGCGAAGGTCCACCCCACAGCTACGTTCGCATGCCTTACGGCTTGCCGAACGCGGCTGCCACGTACCAGCGCCTCATGAGGGACATCGTGGAGGCTCAAGAGGCCAGGCGTTCTGCAGCCCTGGCGGAGATGGAGATGGTCCGTGAGGAGCCACCAGCGCCTTCGGAGCCTCCCGAGGCCCCAGGGCCTGGGGGCTCGTGAGGATCGGCTTCCGCAGCCCACCGAGTCTGCTACACCAACACTCCTTCGTCCTCAACATCATCAGGTGACATCTTTCAAGTTTCATTTTCAGCTGGGAGCGCCCCCCAGGGCTGCATTATTCCTAGGCCGCGTGGGTCCGTCCCTGCGGCATGTACCCCTTTTGTTTCATGTTGTTAGCTTACTTTGTTGGGGGCGCCCCTCGGGCTGCATCATCCCCAAGTCGCTCGGGCTTGACCCAGTGATGTCCACCTTCCCAGCATCTATTTGAATGAATCCACTCCTTCGCGGCTAATGTGTTTGACCTAGTTGCCCGCTCAACTGACACCAACTGACGGAACTGCTCCCAAACGGCACAACGCTTGCGCATGGGTCCGTCCCTGCAACGCCGACAAACCTGAATGGCTGAGCTCTGGCCGCGGCAGCCCCGCATGGTGCCACCTCGTCAAGCCTTCAGTGCCTCATTGCCCCTCGGAAGCAACCAACGGCTGACTGTCGGTTGTCATGGCAACCCCTCGTTCTTTCTATGATGGGTCTACAGGATCTCCTAAAGTAGCTACGTCAGGCGAGGCCCTTGCGGTGTCTCCTTCACTCTCATCCGCGCAAACCGCTTGCACGTTAAAGGGGGGGTGCCTGAGCATCACGACTCAGGGCTCCCACTGGCTCTCCAGCCCTCACCCTCTGGCCTTGTCCACGGCATCGCGACCTGGCATACCAGCGACGGGTGAGACTCGCTCGAGGGCCGGGAACCGAGGACGTAGAGCAGAAAGGGGAGCAGAGGCGAGAGGGGAGGGACACGTGAGGACCTCGCCGAGCAACCTCACGCCTGCTGATGCACGGACCCGGCGACACACGAGAGAGCGGCCCCTGATTCTCAAGATAAGTCACCACCCGGAGGCACCAGCTACCGTGGCACCATCCCCGCACCTAATGCAATCCTGTGTTAGCGACGCCGCTCTCCTTTCTCACTGAACGACGGCTGCTTGAGCGCCAAAGGGGGCCTCCTGAGCATCGCGACTCAGGGGCTCTTACCGGACCCCGGGTCGCTCACCTCCTGGCCTTGACCATGGCATCGCGACCTAGCATACCAGCGACGGCTGAAGCCGCCTTGGGACTGGGACCTGTCGGCGCAGAGCACCAAGCCCTCATGAGGTTCGAAAGGGAGAACTGAGCTAAGACGGAATGAGCAACTCGCACAATTCTACGACAAGGGTTATATTAACAAAACAGGATCACAGGCACCTTACAAGCCCCCATGGGATGCGTCTTTGATTCCTCGCAGGGAACAGATCTTAAAAGGACGCTAACTGCATGCGCCCCTGCAAAAGACGCCATCATCAACAGTGGGCCGTCAAGCACCGGCGCCAACCCCATCCAGATCAGAGTCGGCGACTGCCTGACGAGCCCGCCCTGCTCCAGGAGCGGCGCCGGCTCGGGGGCTCGTAGCTGTCGTCGCTCGTCTCCGGAGTCGCGAGAGCTCGCCGAAGTCGCTGGAACCTTCGACGCCTCCGCCGCCTGAGGAGCCGCCAAGGGAGCGGTCGGCGGGCCCAGTCCTTGTCGTAGCAGGGTCCCGACCACCTCTCCCGGGGCAGCACTCCAGCCGACGCCCGTTCGCGTCATAGACCTTGAAGAACATCACCGAAGCACCGCCGTACTCCAAGTGGATCGCGAAGGCGCCTCTTGTCCTGCAAACCCGGGCGATTTCGCTCCAGCCTCGAGTCATGAAGACCTCGCCCGGGGCAACGACTGCGACCTCTGCCTCGGTCGCGAGGGTGCTGCAGCCGGCGTGCTGCAGCCAAAGCTCCAGGAGTTCTCCCTGCGGGATGATGGATGCGAAGAAGGGAGGAAGGTGAATCCAAGACTGAGGAGGCATGGCGGCGTGGAGCACGAACTCTTGGGAGGAGCCCTCGGTGTGGACCCCAGGGGGGACGACCCACACCTTGGTGACCCGTCGGCGCCGACGGCGGCGCCGCCCGTGGCGATCAGCATCGACTCCTTCAGAGCCCTCGATGTGGGCGTACAAGGGAAGCGGGAACCCCGGCGGTGGCCACTCGCACCAGGGCCTCGACACCACCTGATGGGCCCCCTTGTCCCGGCCGCGGAGGGCGAGCTGTTTCCTCGGCGGGAGCGGGTCTGGTTCCTCTCGGGGAGCCTTTCCCTTCTCTGCCGTCGAGAACCGGCGGATCGTAGCCATCGCAGCAAGACGGAGCAAGGACCGGGAAGAAGGAGAAGCAAGAAGGGATGGACTGGAAGGGCGCGCGCCGTTCCGTACTTATGGCCGGCGAAGGCCAACCGCCGACCTCCACGATCGCAGGTAATCATGACCCGCTTTGCATGTAGGGACTTGTCCAATCCGTGCAGTTGCCGAGGCGCCATGGGGAAGTGGAGACGCCCACGTCCAATCAACCGCCACGCGGCGCCCAAGGCCGCAGGCTGTTAGGGCCCGTGGCGCTTCGCTCTTGCCCTTCCGCCTCCCTGCACGACCAAGTCCAGGCGCGCCTTGGGCCCGGGGGTTACTGTCGGCGTTCTGGGAACGGGGGTCCCCAGACTTGCCTGCCTGCGGCCTGCGGCGTGGCTCAAAGGGGGGCCCAGCACGACCCATATTCATCAACACAGACCCAAGACCCTCGCGGGGCGGACGACACGGAGCTTCCTCAGGCACGGCCTCATCAGGCTGGCTCGCGAGGAGGCGGAGAGATCAAGGCGGGGTACCTCACGAGGTGCCCGTGACGCAAGCCATGATGACCAAAGGCGCCAGGCGGGCGCCAGCCGCGCAGTGTCCTTCTTTCCTCTTTGGTGCAAAGGGAGCAAGCGCAGGCGAGGACCAACTTTAGTCAGGATAAGTGTACCAGATGTTCCCCTTCAAAATGGCCAATTGTTGGCGCCCTTCCCGCTCAATATTTGGGAAGAGGCCGAGGGCCTTTGCCTATAAATAGGACTAGCCACCCCCAGGGTAGAGGGGGTTGGAGATCGGTCCGAGATCGATCGGTTGGAGATCGAAATCAGAGAGAGAATCGAGAAGAGAGAGAGAGAGAGAGAGAGAGAGAGAGAGAGAGATAGAAGGGTGACTGAACTCCTCCTAGCAGTTCGTCCCCCCCAGCCAAGAACAGACCCTCGCGAGGCTGTTCTTCCTTGTATTGCTCATCATCATCAGCCCAAGAGGCAATCCACCACACCACACACTGGAGTAGGGTATTACACCACAACGGTGGCCCGAACCAGTATAAACCCTGTGTCTCTTGTGTTGTTCTTTCCATAGCTTAGATCTTAGCGAGGCGGAGGGGTGCAGGTAGGTAGAAGGCTAAATCTCCGCGCGCACCCCAGTGTTCGAACCTCAAGGGTCTGCCGGAACCCAAAATCCAACAATCATGAGTATATTTGGAGTCGGAGTGATGGTCGGAGTCGGAGCCGGATACCCATTCACCAACATGATCTTGATGTATTCATTTTGTGTAGCTCCTTGATGACTTTTCCTTCCTTTTCGAATCCTTGCTTCTGCGAGAGGTTTTCATAACGATCATCTCTACTCCTTCTCTCTCTTGGAGGTGATTCTTCTATTCTACTTCTCCTTTTGGGTGAATCTTCTCTTCTTTTGTAGGGAGGCGTACACTCATTGGAGTAGTGTCTGGGTCTTCCACAATTGTATCAATTACGCTCACGACTAGAAGATCTTTTTTTCATTGTAGGACCTTGACTTGGAACTCCTTTCTTTGCTTCTACTCTTGTAGAACTTGTTGAAATTCTTCACCATTAGGCTCAATTCCTCATTGAAGGCTTGTTTCTCACTTGATGATGTAGGAGCATCACATGAGGCTTTGTAAACACCACTTGACTTGTTATGAAGCTCTTCCGTATCCTTGAGTGACATCTCATGAGCAACAATTCTTCCAATTACTTCCGTTGGCTTGAGATCTTTGTAGTTGGGCATCATTTGGATCAATGTGCACACGGTATCATATTTTCCATCCAAGGCTCTTAGGATCTTCTTGATGATGAATCTATCAGCCATCTCTTCACTTCCTAAGCCGGCAATCTCATTTGTGATGAGAGCAAAGCCTAGAGTACATTTCAGCGACACCTTCACCATCCTTCATTTTGAACTTGTCAAGCTGACTTTGAAGCACATCCAATTTAGATTCCTTGACGGAGTCGGTACCTTCGTGCATATCAATCAATGTATCCCAAATTTCCTTTTCACTCTCAAGACGGCTGATTTTGTTGAATTCTTTAGGGCACAATCCGTTGAAGAGGATATCGCAAGCTTGATCATTGTATTGCAGCATCTTCAATTCTTCCGTGGTAGCTTCACGGTTCGGTTCTCTCCCATCAAAGAATTCACCTTGGAAGCCAATACACACAATAGCCCAAACGGCGGGGTTATGTCCAAGAATATGCATTTTCATCTTATGCTTCCAACTAGCAAAATTAATACCATCAAAGTAAGGACCTCTACGGTGGTAATTTCCCTCGCTAGACACTATACTCTCCTAGGTTGTGAAACCAAGGCTATGATCACCAAAGCTATGGAAATCAAGGCAAATGGAGGCCAAAGCTCTGGTTTTAAATTCTAGTAAATCCAAAACTCGTCTGAAATTCATGAAACTTGGCATGCTATCATGGAGAGGCATCAACATGCCGTGGTAATTTTTTTCTCCAATTTGGGGTAGGTTTGGGTACATGCTTCTCACAAACTAGAGCTTCTCACAACAAGCATGATGGTTTCGGTAGTTTAGGATCGAAAGTATGTCTAGAGGGAGGTGATTAGACTACTTGACTAAATAAAAATCTAGCATTTTCCCAATTTTAAGTCTTGGCAGATTTTAACAACTTATCACGAGTCAAGCAATCAACCTACACATGCAAATCTAAGAGTATAGCAGCGGAATGTAAATCATTGCATATGAAGGTAAAGGGAGGGGTTTGGAGGGAGCAAATGCAATGTAGACACGGAGATTTTTGGCGTGGTTCCGATAGGTGGTGCTATCGTACATCCACGTTGATGGAGACTTCAGCCCATGAAGGGTAACAGTTGCGTGAGTCCACGGAGGGCTCCACCCACGAAGGGTCCACGAAGAAGCAACCTTGTCTATCCCACCATTGCCATCGCCCACGAAGGACATGTCTCACTTGGGTAGATCTTCATGAAGTAGGCCATCTCCTTGCCCTTACAAACTCCTTGGTTCAACTCCACAATCTTGACGGAGGCTCCCAAGTGACAACTAACCAATCTAGGAGACACCACTCTCCAAAAGGTAATAGATGGTGTGTTGATGATGAACTACTTGCTCTTGTGCTTCAAGTGATATTCTCCCCAACACTCAACTCTCTCTCACATATTTGGATTTGGTGGAAGATGATTTGAGTAGAAAGTAACTTGGGGAAGGCTAGAGATCAAGATTCTTGTGGTTGGAATGGAATATCTTGGTCTCAACAAATGAGTAGGTGGTTCTCTCTCAGAAAATGAATGGTAGAAGTGTAGGCACATTCTGATGGCTCTCTCCACGAATGAAGAGTGGGTGGAGGGGTATATATAGCCTCCACACAAAATCTAACTGTTACACACAGTTTACCAAACTCGGTGAGCAAGGTTGTCAAAATCACGATTTTGAATCGGATCGAAGCTCCGATGGCAGGATTGCAAATCGTAGAATCTTCACTATCAGGATCGTAGAAACGTAGATTCTATGAACTAAAATCGTACAATCATAGGGGTTAGTTTGGATCATAAAGTCGTAGAATCCTACAATAGAATCGCGATTCTGACAACCTTGTCAGTGAGACCGAATACTCAAACTTGGTCAGACAGATTTAGTTCAAAATGTGAACGTTAGGCTTTTCAGTGGGACCGACATGTCAACTCGGTGGGACCGATTTCATTAGGGTTAGGGCATAACGTAGTCTCGTTGAGACCGATCACATAAACTTGGTAAGACTGATTTCTGTAAGGCAAACAGAGAGTTGATCAGGCAAACTCGGTGGGACCGATCACTCATTTCGGTGAGACCGAAACGTTACAAAAAGGAAGCAGAGAGTTTGCATTACGAACTCGGTGGGACCGATCACTCATCTCGGTTAGACCGAAATGTTATGAAAGGAAATAGAGAGTTTGCAATCCCATCTCAGTGAGACCGAGATCCCTATCGGTGAGACCGAACTGATAGGGTTTCTGGCTATGGCTATGTCAAGTGAACTAGGTGGCGCCAGAAAGATCAAATCAGTGGGGCCGAGTTTGACTTTTGGTTTGGGACATATGTGGATATGAGAAAGTGGTTGAGGGATTTTGGAGCGTACCACTAAGCATTTTGAGCAAGCAAGCCATTAAGCAGCACCTCATCCCTTTTTAATAGTATTGGCTTTTCCTATGGACTCAATGTGATCTTGGATCACTAAAATGAAAATGTAGAGTCTTGAGCTTTTTGCCAATATGTGCCCTTAGCATTTTGAGGGGTCTGCATTCCTAGTCCATGCCATGCCAATCATTGAACTTTCTAAAATGGTCATCTTGAAATAGCATTAGTTCAATGAGCTATATGTTGTTAGGAATTACCAAAACCACCCAGGGAAAGTTGCACTTTTAGGTAGGGAACGTCCCACCTATGGGGACGAAACAATATCCATTGCCTCTTATTGCTTTCAATTTTTTTCTCGTGTCAACATAGAACAACAGGAGTGCTATGTCAATTTTTTTGATTTTTCGGGGTTCGTTTGGACATTTTTATGCATTAACTGAGTTTTCAATGCATTTATGTGCATAATTCAAATTTGTACTACATGCACATGCTCTAGTGCATATAAATTGGTTGAAAAATCAAATATTTGTCCTTGGGTGCATGCTTAGGTCCCATGCGAGAAATGGGAATGAATGTCAAACACCCTGCCACCATCACTCGACCGCAAACATTGAGATACCTGGTTTTTAAATTCTAGTAAATCCAAAACTCGTCTAAAATTCATGAAACTTGGCATGCTATCATGGAACGGCATCAACATGCCGTGGTAAATTTTTTGGCCCATTTGGGGCAAATTTGGGTATATGCTTCTCACAAACCAGAGCTTCTCACAACAAGCTTGGTGGTTTCGGTAGGGAACGTCCCACCTTTGGGGACGAAACGATATCCATTGCCTCTAATTGCTTTCAAAAAAATTCTCGTGTCAACATAGAACAACAGGAGTGTTGTGGCAATTTTGTGATTTTTCGGGGTTCGTTTGGACATTTTTATGCATTAACTGAGTTTTCAATGCATTTACGTGCATAATTCAAATTTGAACTACATGCACATGCTCCAGTGCATATAAATTGGTTGAAAAATCAAATCTTTGTGCTTGGGTGCATGCTTAGGTCCAATGCAAGAAATGGGAATGAATTTCAAATACCAGGGCACCGTTGATTGTCGGCAAAACATTGAGATACTTCGTTTTTAAATTCTAGTAAATCCAAAACTCGTCTGAAATTCATGAAACTTGGCATGGTATCATGGAATGGCAGCCGACATGTTGTGGTATTTTTTGTGTCCATTTTGAGAGAAGGCGCACTCGAATAACAGCCAACAAAAGCATTTTGAAAAAATAGTTGCCACTTTAATATCTCAAATGTTTGTATAATTCAAACCGTGTGCGTTCTGTTAACAATTCACATGACGTCACGTGTCTTGGTTTTAATGGCTATAGGTTTTAATGCCTCTTGATCGCAAATGTTTTAGATAGAACATCTGTATGCAAAGTGAGAACAGGATTTGTGCATCCCTTGAATGCTAACGGTTCTTTTGGATGACCCATGTGCAAACACTTACAAACAATTTGGTAAGATTTGCATATGTCATATTGGGTATGTTGCCATTTGTCAAACTTGAAAGATTGACATTTGTTGATCTAGTAACATTGCCATTTGTCAAACTTGTACCACTGCCAAAATATGAAGCTAAAAATCACTAGCAGTATCTAATTTTTGCAACTAAAATTTAGTAATTAAGCATAGATGGAGGCAAGGAGGCGTGTTCAGCTGGGCGTGTAGCGGGTGGCGCAGTACTATTCAATTTGACAGCGGGCGGCGTAGTTCCCGATATGGATTTAATGCAGACGAGGGAGAGGGTAGCGGTTCCCGAAATGTTGATCGGCCAATGATGCATCCTCCTTCAATTAGCTTCGTGTGAATGCATGAGGGGAGTAATGGGAGGAGGACCGGGAAAAGAGGCAGCACGATGTGAATGCAACGCAGATATTATTTTATAAGTGGCCGGAAAATGTTCTAGGAATGGGATGAAAGTTGGTGTGCGGTGTTGTTATGTTGTCAGTGGGCCTCCTACCAAGTTTCATCGCATTTGAAGTTCGTTTCATGCCCCAACGGATATCTATAGCGGCAGTATAGTCGGTCAAACATCGGACATTTTCAGTCTCCGGAAACAGTTGCCGGGGTGCACTCCTTCCCTCTCATCTCAACCCTCTAACCCCTCTTTTGCACAGTGCATCGACCCCTCGCCCGTGTACGAAACTTCCCCAAACCCGAACCGGACTATCGTTACCGTTGGGTCCGGATCATCCCCTAACATCTATAAAACATCTTTGTTTCCTTATTTGGACTCCCTACCTATTTTTTCGACTGCCCGATTACGATCGGACGGACCGAGTTAACCCCAACCCAATTCCCCTACCTATATAACCTGCCTAACCCTAACTTCTAGGGACTTGTCCCATCCTCCGCCGCCGCCAGCCCACTGTCTCCTCCTCCTTGGGATCCCCTCCCGATCCAAACCACCAATCGAAGCCGCCACCTTCCTCCTCGTTTTCCAGATCGGGCCAACCACAACCTACCAATTCCATCGATCCATCCCCTCCAACCAGGGACACCTGCAAGAGAGAGAGCCAGGGGTCGATCCCTGCTCATCCCGAGCGCCACCGCCGGAGGTGCTCCATTCGCCGCCCGAACCTGCCAAGACCAGCACCCAGGCTGTCCCTCTCATTCCTCCCGCGCATCTTTCCTTCCCTGTTGCTCTTTCTCATATCTCTCTTTGTCCCTGTACTTGCTGTAGCAGGAGCTCGACATGGTCGCTATTGTCCTCGTCGTCGCGTCGTACACCACCAAGACCGGCCGAATCCATGCCCTGCCTCCATTCCCGCGCCATTCCTGTCGTGTCCCTGCTGCGTCGCTGTTCCTTCGCCAAGTCCCTCGCCTTCGCCGCTAGCAGTAGCAGCAGCAGCCAGTGTAGCCCCAAGCGCCTGGGGTTTCTCTTGCCCTCCAGCCGCCGTGCCCGCATGCTTCTGGCGAGTCTCCGGTCAACCAAGCTGCTCCCGTTCTTCCCTCCTTTCTTCTCCCTGTCTCTCCTCTCTGAACTCACTTGCTCTCTGTATTTCTTCGCAGGAGCCGAGATGCTGTCGTCCTATTCGACTCCCACCATCGGGGACCGCCTCCCCTCACCAGATCCGGTGGATCCCCGCCACCGTCCGCCTCCTGCAGGCCTCCCCATCACCTGCCGGAGTTCCTGCTGCCGCCATCGTTGTTCGAGGCCAACACCTCTGCTTCGAACAAGGGGTCGACGCTCCAACGCCCGTGTTGACCGAGCGCCAGGCCCAGCACGCCCGCGCAAGACCCCCCGCCCTATGTTTCACGCTCATGGGCCTGCATCGCGCGTGCGGCCTCTTCGCCTTGGGCCGTTTCTGCTGCACCGCGTCAAGGCCCACCTCCAGACCCGGCCACGCCGTCCTGGGCCATGGCCCGCTACGTGAGCAACCGCCCAAGATCCCCTGTGCACTATCAGGCCAGCAGTTTCGTCCCGCGTATGTTTTTTTTCACTCCAGCAATTTTACCTACTTCCAGAGAGTGCAGTTTTATAGATTAGCCCCTAAACTTCATGCATTTAATAACTCACAAATAGTGCATCGGATTAAAATGATGTAAACTTTTAACTTGCTTAGAATTTCGTCTAGTTTCATAATATGCTGCTTTCATGCATGTTAAAAATGTTTGAAATGTTGTTTGTTTAAATTTGCTCAAATGACATGTTAAAATGGTTTATTTCATAACTAAATAACCGTAGCTCCAAATTTAATAAACTTTATATTATAACGGGGTAGAAAAATGTCTAGTTTAACATGGTGCACTTATCTTGCATGTTTAACAACTATAAAATATGGTTTAGGGCACAACAGTACCAACTCTAAAAATTACATATGAGGATTTTCCGGATTTGTTGTTTGTTGTTCCGGCCTCATTTAAACTTGCCTAGATATGTAGTTTTCATATGTTCACCCCTTGCCATGTTTAATAACATTTAATTTTGTTGGGTACATAACCGAGAGAGAACTAACTAAATGAATGTGGTGTTTCGTCAATATGCAACTCGTTGCATATTAAGCTCCACTTAATTTGTAGTATTGTTTGTTGCACTTTTCCATGCCATGCCTCTTTAAATCGGGCATACATCATGATTGATTATGCATCATGCCATGTTTATGTGATGGTTGTTTACCATGTTGTTTGCTTCTTTCCGGTGTTGCTTCTTCTTGTTAGTTCTGGTAATGTTGCGTTTGTGAGGATCCGTTTGACTAAGTCTGTTTGTCTTCTTCATGGACTCGTTCTTCTTCCTAGCGGGATTTCAGGCAAGATGACCATACCCTCAGTATCACTTCTATCTTTGCTTGCAAGTTGTTTGCTCTATCGCTATGTTGCGCTACCTACCACTTGTTTATCATGCCTCCCATATTGCCATGTCAAGCCTCTAACCCACATTCCTAGCAAACCGTTGTTTGGCTATGTTACCGCTTTTGCTCAGCCCCTCTTATAGCGTTGTTAGTTGCAGGTGAAGTTGAAGATTGTTCCATGTTGGAACATGGATATGTTGGGATATCATTTTACCTCTTTTTTAATTAATGTATCTATACACTTGGTAAAGGGTGGAAGGCTTAGCCTTATGCCGGGTGTTTTGTTCCACTCTTGCCGCCCTAGTTTCCGTCATACTGGTGTCATGTTCCTTGATTTTGCGTCCCTAACACGATGAGGGGTATGGGACCCTCTTGACAGTTCACTTTGAATAAAACTCCTCCAGCAAGGCCCAACCTTGGTTTTACATTTGCCTAACAACCTATAACTTTCCCTTGGTGTCGCGACCCCGAGGGTCATCTTTATTTTAA
>NC_057797.1:388681690-388730772 GCF_018294505.1 Triticum aestivum
CCCCCTGGTCAGTGCTCCTCTGAGTGTTGGTCCGAAATGGGCAACTTGCGGGGCCACCTCGGGGAAACTTGAGGGCTGGTTTTACTCGTAGCTTGTCTCATCTGGTGTGCCCTGAGAACAAGATATGTGCAGCTCCTATCGGGATTTGTCGGCACAGTCGGGCGGACTTGCTAGTTTAGTTTTACCATTGTCGAAATGTCTTGTGCACCGGGATTCTGAGTCTGATCGGGTGTCCCGCGATGGAGGATTGTCTCCGCAGATCGTGAGCTTGTGATGGGCTAAGTTGGGACACCCCTGCAGGGTATAAACTTCCAAGAGTCGTTCCCGCGGTTATGTGGCAGATGGGAATTTGTTAATATCTGGTTGTAGAGAACTTGACACTTGACTTAATTAAAATGAATCAACCGCGTGTGTAGCCGTGATGGTCTCTTTTCGGTGGAGTCTGGGAAGTGAACACGTTCTTGGGTTATGTTTGAATGTAAGTAGTCTCAGGATCACTTCTTGATCACTTATAGCTTTTCGACCATTGCGTAGCTTCTCATCTTACTCTTATTTGTGTATCTTAGCCACCATATTTTCTTAGCACTTGCTGAAGCTCCTCCTCATTACCCTTATCCTGCCCATAAGCTAAAATAGTCTTGATCTTGTGGGTGTGAGATTGCTGAGTCCTCATGACTCACGGATACTTCCAAATAGTTACAGGTGCCAATGATACTAGTGCAGGTGATGCTACCGAACTCAAGTGGGAGTTCGACGAGGACCTTGGTCGTTACTATGTTTCGTTTTCTTGATGATCAGTAGTGGAGCCCAGTTGGGATGATCAGGGATCTAGCATTTGGGGTTGTCTTCTTTTATTTTGGTTCCGTAGGCAGACTTTGATTGTACTCTGGATGATGTATGCTTAACTTGTTATTTGTGTGAAGTGGCGATTGTAAGCCAACTCTTTATCCCTTTCTTATTCAGTACATGGATTGTGTGAAGATTACGCCTCTTGCGACAAAACCACCATGTGGTTATGCCTCTAAGTCGTGCCTCGACACGTGGGAGATATAGCCGCATCGTGGGTGTTACAAGTTGGTAATCAGAGCCATCCCCGACTTAGGAGCCCCCTGCTTGATCGAATCGCTGACGTTGTTGAGTCTAGAACAAAATGTTTTGAGTCTTAGGATTATATATATCGGAGAGTAGGATTCTTTTTACTCCTCAGTCCCTTCGTGGCTCTGGTGAGGCTTCCTGACATAGAAGTTTTGCCTTTTCTCTCCTCAAATTTCACGAATATTTTTTTAGGATCACACGTGTATCTTGGAATCATTCCGATATTCTTGTGACGAGAACATTGTTCTTGGCGCCTCCCGACATTTAGGGGTTGTGGCAGTGTCCCGGGGAGTTGAGCTCCGAGGTGTTGTCGTCACAATTTTATCGTTGCGGTTCTAGAATAACTGAGTTACCGACATCGAAAATCTCTTTTATGCAGTTGTTGGTGAGATAACCTCGATGTCACCCAGTAATGGGGCGGGAGTTCGGGAGTATTGCCATAACTCGCATAACGGATGCTTTTCGAAGGTTGAGGTACACGATTTCCGAAGGTTTCTTGGTTATGTGTTGACGGGTGGATACAGCTGGATGTAGGGATTGTTAGTTTGGGTGAGATATTATGCTTCCCTTGTATCCCCAACACCAGATTGCATAATCAGAAAGTTTCGGGAGTTTATAGGTGGGAATTCAAGTAGCTCCTAGAATATCTTTCCAACAGACACATGATACGATTTGGAGTCGATCATATGTGTGTTCCGGCTTATCCTGCAAGCCAAATCCTTTGTTTTGTTTTGAGTTGTGGTATTTGAGTTGCTTCGATGTCAAGTGTTAATTACATAGCTTTTGTAAATGGTGTTCTCATATTTCTATAAGAGTGCTAATCCTTTCATTCATCGAGGTTGTCATGTTAATTCTTCTCAGCCGGCGCGCTTCTCTTCAAGATGATCCTATCATTTTTTCCCATTTGCAAGTTAAACTCTTAGTTTTCTCAATGGTGTTTGTGTCATCTGTCCCAAGATCTATTTGTTTTTCCTGCCCTCCCACCCTTTTCTTCAAGGACTCAGATTTCTTATTCAAGAATCCTTTTTTATACTGATGGGAAGTCTCTCCATTCTTTTCTTTCAATGTTCTTATCCGGTGATTCTCAGGAAGATACTAACGGAGCTTCAATTTATCATTCTTTGTTATATTTTATTCTCCGGTGGATTCAATCCAAGCTTTGTCGATCACATTCCTTTCCTTGTTTCAAATGTTGTCTCATGCTGGTGCACCTCTTAATCGCTCACCTCTCTCTATTCATTTGTTCCGGAGTGCTGAAGATATCTTGAAGATTTGTGTTTCCACTCTGCATTCGTTCAAGTTCTTTCGAGGATGTTATCTCATTCAAGCCATTTCATTTAATCGGCAATCTCTTTTTTAAATCGTTCAACGGTGTTTCTTTTGAGTGGGCCCTAACCCACATGTCTTTGCCCAGGATCTTACCTGACTCTTCTAATTCTTTTCGGAGTTGTTCTCAAATTCCTTTTTAAAGTTTGACGTAAGTATGAGTTATCATCAGTCAAATGTCTTTCTCCAAGATCTTTCAAATTATTTTCATCGTGGGTTCAACCTTTCTAATTTTCATTCCGGAGTGCCTCAACAATTCATGGTGGTGTTTCTCATCGTCATTCTCGGATTTTGAAGACCGAAGAAGAGTTCCTCTTAAATCATTACCCGTTCTTCCAAAGATGCGTAGTTCAAGCTTGATGCCATCCTCTCATAATTGTTTTCTATTGTGAGAATTCTTTTCACCCACCCCGAGCAATTCAGGAGTCTTTTCAGTTCATTCTCCGGAGCCCATCATCTCAGAATTATTCATTGCAGTTTTCAGCTCTCTTTCTCCTAATTGTACCGGTGCTTCGCTCAAGTATTGTCTGGTCAGTTCATGATCCCTTCCTTTCACTTGTATCTAAATTCTTCTCAAGTATCTTCGTTCATTTTCCAATTCTTCCTGCTGATGCGTTCGTTTTCTTTGTTTGTTCTTTTAATCTTTATGGTGGTTCGTTCCAGAGTTCTCTTCCTTGGTTATCATATCGATTCATTCATTCTTTCCAATCCTACGGGTAGATCATTGAAGACTTTTCTCAAGTTTACGCTATATCTCTCTTAATCCTTTCCACGAGAATAAGTAGTATGCCATATCCATTTCTTGTCATCAATTTAAATTGATGAAGGATACGCATAACATAATTCTTATTATCGTTTCATCCAAGTGATCTAGTTTCTTCTTTCCAGAGTTCTTCATCATGTCACATTTCTCGATTCGAGATGCTTCATCTTTTCTTCTCCGGAGTTCCAAGTTTTCCGCATTATCTCGTCACGAAGCTCCATCTAAATGATTGCAATGCTTCACCTTGTGTTCTCAATTTCTCTTTCATTTTATCATCCTTTTATTACCGGAGTTCTTCATGGGGCTACATGGTGGTTCGTCAAGGATTCCTTTCATTTTTAATTGTTCTTCAAGTTTTTCTCTCGAAGTTATGATCCGCCAAGCCATACTCTAAATTAAACATGGTGATCAACACATGTTTGTTTTGAGGAGTTCAAGCATTCTTCATCTTGCATTCCGAAGTGCAATTCTTTCCAATTTATTTTTTGAGGTGGTCTTATGTCATTTTGACAGTTTCCTTCATGGTTCATGATTAACAAGTTGTCAGGAATGAGATATTTAAACCCATCATTTTCTTCCTTGGAGTTATGTTGGTATAGATTTCACCTAAATCCTTCCATTGGGAAAGTTGCTCTTTGTGGTGATTATCGATGATCGAAGTTTTATCCTTATGACCTTGGTGGAAGAAGCTTTCTATCTTTTCTAGCTCGCAATCAAATCTTGTTTCCGTTTGTGGCAGAAGTTCACCTCAAGTTTTGAGATATTTTTATAAGCCCACAAGCAGCTTATTGTTTTCGTTGTTGATTTTTCAACAACTCCGTTCAAGCCTTCTTCGTAAGGATGTTTCGTTCAAATTCATTTGTGGGAGGAGTTATCATTTTTTTCTCCGTTCTGTTCGTTCCATTAATCTAGATTCTATTCACTCGTTCCGGAGTCATTGTCATTTAACTCCCTTCTATCCATCATCTCACTTTATCAAAGATCATGTTCTTTCCTTGCTTATTCCGTTTCAACTGGAGTGACTACATGTCCTTTCTTAACGCTGGAGCTCTTCATTCATGTCTTTCAACCCACAAGGTTTTCGCAATGTTCCTTGTTCCTCTTTTCTAACGGAGTGTTTTCAAGTTTGATCATCTCCATTGTATTCTTCTTTCAAGTGTTCAACCTCTCAAGGTTCTTTGGTTTCACTTGTTTGTCAAAGAAGCAACTTAGTTTTAGCTCTTCTCTTCCTCTCCCGTTTCCCTCTGGTGCCATCCTAGATCTCGGGACGAGATCCTCTCGTAGTGGTGGAGTGTTGTGATGCCCCGAGACCGATGCGCCAGGTGTTTTCCAGTTATTCCCTGTTGTCGCCTTGTCTTTTGCTTGCATGTTTCATCTTGCCATGTCATCATCCGCATTGCATCTGCATGTTTTCGAAACTTGCATCCGTCCGGTTTCCCCCAGTTCTCTCTGTTGTCCGTTCTGAGCCCAGACACACTTGCACGCGCCCGCGGCACCTCCAAAATATTATTTTATAAGTGGCAGGAAAATGTTCTCAGAATGGGATGAAAGTTGGCGTGCAGTGTTGTTATGTTGTCAGTAGGCCGCCTGCCAAGTTTCGTCGGATTCAGAGTTTGTTTGATGCCCCAACGGATATCTATAGCGGCAGTATAGTCGGTCAAACCGTCGGACGTTTTCGGTCTCCGGAAACAGTTGTCGGGGTGCACTCATTCCTTCTCATCTCAACCCTCTAACCCCTCTTTTGCATAGTGCATTGACCCCTACCCAAATCCCCTACCTATATCCCCTACCTATATAAACTGCATAACCCTAACTTCTAGGGACTAGTCCCATCCTCCGTCGCCGCCAGCCCACTGTCTCCTCCTCATTGAGATCCCCTCCCGATCCAAACCACCAATCGAAGCCACCACCTTCCTCCTTGTTTTCCAGATCGGGCCAACCACAACCTACCAATTCCATCGATCCATCCCCTCCAACCAGGGACACCCGCAAGAGAGAGAGAGTCGGGGGTCGATCCCTGCTCATCCTGAGCGCCACCGCCGGAGCTGCTCCATCCGCCGCCCAAAACTGCCAAGACCAGCACCTAGGCCGTCCCTCTCCTTCCTCCCGCGCACCTTGCCTTCCCTGTTGCTCTTTCTCATATCTCTCTTTGTCCTTGTACTTGTTGTAGCAGGAGTTCGACATGGCCGCTGTTGTTCTCGTCATCGTGACGTACACCACCAAGACCGACCAAATCTGTGCCCTACCTCCATTCCTGCACCGTTCCCACTGTGTCCCTGCTGCGTCGCCGTTCCTTCGCCAAGTCCCTCGCCTTTGCCGCCAGCAGTACCAGTAGCAACCAGTGCAGCCCCAAGTGCCTGGGGTTTCTCTTGCCCTCCGGCCGCCATGCCCGCACGCTTCTGGCGAGTCTCTGGTCAGCCAAGCTGCGCCCGTTCTTCCCTCCTTTCTTTGACTTGTCTCTCCTCTCTGAACTCACTCGCTCTCTGTATTTCTTCACAGGAGCCGAGCCGCCGTCATCCTATTCGACTCCCACCATTGAGGACCGGCTCCCCTCATCAGATTCGGTAGATTCCCGCTGCCATCCACCTCCTGCAGGCCTCCCTGTCGCCTGCTGAAGTTCCAGCTGCCGCCATTGTCATTCGCGGCCAGCGCCTCTGCTTCGAACAGGGGGCCGACGCCTCCAGCGCCCCCGTTGACCGAGCGTCAGGCCCAGCACGCCCGCGCAAGACCCCCCACCCTATGTTTTGCACTCCTGGGCCTGCATCGCGTGCGCGGCCTCTTCTCCTTGGGCCGTTTGTGCTGCACTGCGTCAAGGCCCACCTCCAGACCCGGCCTCATCGTCCTGGGCCATGGCCCGCTACGTGAGCAGTCGCCCAAGATCCCCTGTGCACTAGTAGGCCAACAGTTTTGGCCCGCGTATGTTTTTTTTACTCCAACGATTTTTCCTATTTCGGGAGAGTGCAGTTTTACAGATTAGCCCCTAAACTTTATGTATTTAATAACTCACAAATAGTTCATCGGATTAAAATGATGTAAACATGTAACTTGCTTAGAATTTCGTCTAGTTTCATAATATGCTGCTTTCATGCATGTTAAAAATGTTTGAAATGGTGTTTGTTTAAATTTGCTTATATGACATGTTAAAATAGTTTATTTCATAACTAAATAACCGTAGCTCCAATTTAATAAACTTTATATGTAAATGGGGTAGAAAATGCCTAGTTTAACATGGTGCACTTATCTTGCATGTTTAACAACTATAAAATATGGTTTAGGTCAGAACAATACCAACTCTAAAATTTGCATATGAAGATTTTCTGGATTTCTTGTTTGTTGTTCCGGCCTAATTTAAACTTGCCTAGATAGGTAGTTTTCATATGCTTCACCCCTTGCCATGTTTAGTAACATTTAATTTTGTTGGGTACATAACCGGGAGAAAACTAAATAAAAGAATGTGGTGTTTCGTCAATATGCAACTCGTTGCATATTGAGCTCCACTTAATTTGTAGTATTGTTTGTTGCACTTTGCCATGCCATGCCTCTTTAAACCGGACATGCAACATGATTGATTGTGCATCATGCCATGTTTATGTGATGGTTGTTTACCATGTTGTTTGCTTCTTTCTGGTGTTGCTTCTTCTTGTTAGTTCCGGCAACGTTGCGTTTGTGAGGATCTGTTCGACTACGTCTGTTTGTCTTCTTCATGGACTCGTTCTTCTTCCTAGCGGTATTTCAGGCAAGATGACCATACCCTCGATATCACTTCTATATTTTCTTGCTAGTTGTTCGCTCTATCGCTATGTCGCGCTACCTACCACTTGTTTATCATGCCTCCCATATTGCCATGTCAAGCCTCTAACCCACTTTCCTAGCAAACCGTTGCTTGGCTATTTTACCGCTTTTGCTCAGCCCCTCTTATAGCATTGTTAGATGCAGGTGAAGTTGAAGATTGTTCCATGTTGGAACATGGATATGTTGGGATATCATTTTACCTCTTATTTAATTAATGTATCTATACACTTGATAAAGGGTGGAAGGCTTGGTCGTATGCCTGGTGTTTTGTTCCACTCTTGCCGCCCTAGTTTCCGTCATACCGGTGTTATGTTCCTTGATTTTGCGTCCCTAACACGATGAGGGGTATGGGACCCTCTTGATAGTTTGCTTTGGATAAAACTCCTCCAGCAAGGCCCAACCTTGGTTTTACATTTGCCTAACAACCTATAACTTTCCCTTGGGGTCACGACCCCGAGGGTCATCTTTATTTTAACCCCCCCCCCCCCCGGGGCCAGTGCTCCTCTGAGTGTTGGTTCGAAATGGGCAACCTGTGGGGCCACCTCGGGGAAACTTGAGGGCTGGTTTTACTCGTAGCTTGTCCCATCCGGTGTGCCCTGAGAACGAGATATGTGCAGCTCCTATCGGGATTTGTCGGCACAATCGGCGGTCTTGCTGGTTTAGTTTTACCATTGTCGAAATGTCTTGTGCACCGGGATTCCGAGTCTGAATGGGTGTCCCGCGATGGAGGATTGTCTTGGCGGATCATGAGCTTGTGATGGGCTAAGTTGGGACACCCCTGCAGGGTATAAACTTTCGAGAGCCGTGCCCGCGGTTATGTGGCAGATGGGAATTTGTTAGTATCTGGTTGTAGAGAACTTGACACTTGACTTAATTAAAATGAATCAACCATGTGTGTAGCCGTGATGGTCTCTTTTCGGCGGAGTCCGGGAAGTGAACACGGTCTTGGGTTATGTTTGAACGTAAGTAGTCTCAGGATCACTTCTTGATCACTTATAGCTTTTCGACCGTTGCGTAGCTTCTCATCTTACTCTTATTTGCGTATGTTAGCCAACATATTTTCTTAGCGCTTGCTGCAGCTCCACCTCATTACCCTATCCTACACATAAGCTTAAATAGTCTTGATCTCGGGGGTGTGAGATTGCCAGTACTAGGAAAAGGCTAATTAGTGACGCACCTATTTTTGCCATTAATGGCGCACTATAGGTGCGCCACTATTAACACGCCACTAGGAACAAATAGTAATGGCACTTCACAGTTCTATCCAACCCCAGCACCAACTCACTTAACAGGCACTTGTTGATATATCTATCATATCAATCCTATTAAACCTTGTTGATGTCTAGGACTTTCTTCATGTTCATGAGTGTGATGAAATTTTGGAAAAATATTTTAAACTTCCTGGTCATACTACGTATCATATTTAAAAAAAATCCAAAAAAATTTGAAACCAAATTTTGTTGTTACTAGTGGCGCACCTAGCAAATGGTGCGCCACTACTAAGTTTGATTTTTTTTCATTTTCCCCCCTCTAGATCTTAAAAGCCCTGTATCTTTCGTTCTATTAGGTTTTTGGGGATTCTGAAAATCTTGAACGGATGTAACTTTTCGAGTAGATGATTTTTCATATAAAAAACTTTTTAATCCGAGTTCGTATGCAAAAGTTATGCCCATTTTACTAAATTCCAGAGAGATTTTGCAAATAAAGTCGAAATTCATATTTGTAAATTTTCCCAACAACTAGACCACATATCACATGGGGAACTTATTTTCTTTTATTTTTTTGACATTTCCATCATTTTCTTTTATTTTTTCTAAAACTGAAAAGGCGGTCCACTAGGGGGGTGCAAAGAAAGTTAGTAATGGTGCACCACCTAACAATGCACCATTAGTAACCCTGGTTACTAATGGCGCACCTGTTACGTGGTGCGCCATTACTAGTTTTTGCAAAAAAATGTTAGTAGTGGCGCACCATGGTTGTGGTGCACCATTACTAGTTTGAACTAGTAATGGCACACTATACACTGGTGCGCCATTACTAGTTTTGAAAAAAAAGTAAAAAAGTAGTTAGTAGTGGCGCATAGAGTGTGTGGTGCGCCATTACTAGTTAAAACTAATAATGGCGCACTATGCCCTGGTGCACCATTACTAATTTTGAAAAAAATGTTAGTAGTGGCGCACCGTGGGTGTGGTGCGCCATTAGTGATATGGACATTAATGGTGTACCTACACATGGTGCGCCACTGCTATATAGCAGTGGCACACCACATATGTGGTGCACCATTAATGTCCATATTAGCTATAACCCTTTTCCTAGTAGTGTGATGAGTCCTCGTGACTCACGAATACTTCCAAATAGTTACAGGTGCCGATGATACCAGTGCAGGTGATGCTAGCGAACTCAAGTGGGAGTTCAACGAGGACCTTAGTCGTTACTATGTTTCGTTTTCTTAATGATCAGTAGTGGAGCCTAGTTGGGACGATCGTAGATCTAGTATTTGGGGTTGTCTTCTTTTATTTTGGTTCCGTAGTCGGACCTTGATTGTACTCTGGATGATGTATGTTTAACTTGTTATTTGTGTGAAGTGGTGATTGTAAGCCAACTCTTTATCCCTTTCTTATTCAGTACATGGGATTGTGTGAAGATTACCCCTATTGCGACAAAACAACCATGTGGTTATGCCTCTAAGTCGTGCCTCGACACGTGGGAGATATAGCCGCATCGTGGGTGTTATAAGTTGGTAATCAGAGCCATCCCCGACTTAGGAGCCCCATGCTTGATCGAATCGCTGACGTTGTTGAAGCTAGAACAAAATGTTTTGAGTCTTAGGATTATATATATCGGAGAGTAGGATTCTTTTTACTCTTCCGTCCCTTCGTCGCTCTGGTGAGGCTTCCTGACGTAGAAGTTTTGACTTTTCTCTCCTCAAATTTCACGAATATTTTTTTAGGATCACGCGGGTATCTTGGAATCGTTCTGATATTCTTGTGACGGGAACATTGTTCTTGGTGCCTCCCGACATTTAGGGGTTGTGGCAGTGTCCCGGGGAGTTGAGCTCCGAGGTGTTGTCGTCACAATTTTATCGTTGCAGTTCTGGAATACCTGAGTTCGCCGACATCGAAAATCTCTTTTATGCAGTTGTTGGTGAGATAACCTCGACGCCACCCAGTACTGGGGCGGGAGTTCAGGAGTATTGCCATAACTCATATAACGGATGCTTTTCGAAGGTTGAGGTACACGATTTCCGAAGGTTTCTTGGTTATGTGTTGACGGATGGATACAGCTGGATGTAGGGATTGTTAGTTTGGGTGAGATATTATGCTTCCCTTGTATCCCCAACACCAGATTGCATAATCAGAAAGTTTTGGGAGTTTATAGGTGGGAATTCAAGTAGCTCCTAGAATATCTTTCCAACAGACACATGGTACGATTTGGGGTCTATCATATGTTTGTTCCGGCTTATCCTGCAAGCCAAATCCTTTGTTTTGCTTTGAGTTGTGGTATTCGACTTGCTTCGATGTCAAGTCTTAATTCCATACCTTTTCTAAACGGTGTTCTCATATTTCTATAGGAGTGCTAATCCTTTCGTTCATCGAGGTTGTCATGTTAATTCTTTTCAGCCGGCGCGCTTCTCTTCAAGATGATCCTATCCTTTTTCCCATTTGCATGTTAAACTGTTAGTTTTCTCAACGGTGTTTGTGTCATCCATCGCAAGTTGTCTTTGTTTTTCCCGCCCTCCCACCCTTTTCTTCAAGGACTCAGATTTCTTATTCAAGAATCCTTTTTTTATTGATGGGAAGTCTCTCCATTCTTTTCTTTCGATGTTCTTATCCGGTGATTCTCAGGAAGATACTAACGGAGATTCAAGTTATCATTCTTCGTTCTCTTTTCTTCTCCGGTGGATTCAATCCAAGCTTTGTCGATCACATTCCTTTCCTTGTTTCTAATGTTTTCTCATGCTGGTGCACCTCTTAATCGCTCACCTCTCTCTATTCATTTGTTCCGCAGTGCTGAAGATATCTCGAAGATTTGTGTTTCCACTCTGCACGTACTCCTCCAGCCCGCGCGCCCGGGCTCCTCATTGCCTGCCACCCTAACCGGCCTCCATGGTCGGAACCTCTTTCAAGCACTGGCGGCCCTGCGACTGCCCACCGACGCCATGAAGAATGTCCACCTGGAGGTCGCGCTCGCCCTGAGGCGCCTCGTCCTGCAAGAATTCGTCGACCTACACATCCACGTGTACGAGCGAATCATGTACATAGGTATCTACAAGGTCAGTGAGGACATTATGACGTTGGCCTTCTTCAACCGGCTGGAATCCTTGGATGCCTTTACCGAGAAGCACCTTGATCTCGCCACAAAAACCGCCGGTCCTTAGCCGCCAGTCGGAGGACGACAACGACAACGACGGCGTGGCACCCCGCCCACGCCGCTGCCGAAAATAGTTTTTTTGGGGTTTAATATTGTATCTCAAATTCTCGATCATATGAATATAAATTCACAGTGTGACTAAATGAAAGATATGGTTTGAATGAACTTGTGTTTTTCTCTCTTAATGTATAGACTTATCAAACGATTTTCTTTTGAAAATAACTTCAATGGTTTTTAAATATAAAACACTCATCGCAAATGTTTTAGTTAGAACACTTGTATGCAAACCGACAGCTTCCCCAAGAAGCCAAGGGAAAATGTGCTGAGCAGGATTTGTGCGGCTCTTGATCGCAAACGTTTTAGATAGAACACATGTATGCAAAGTGAGAGCTATGGTCTTCCCCCTTAAATCAAGGGAAAGTTTGCAGTGCAGGATTTGTGCATCCCTTCAACGCAAACGGTTGTTTTGGATGACCCGTGTGCAACCACGTAGAAACAATTGGGTAAGATTAGCATCTGTCATATTGGGTATGTTGCCATTTGTCAAACTAGAAAGATTAACATTTGTTTATCTAGTAACATTGCCATTTGTCAACCTTGTAACACTGTGATTTGACAAAATATGTAGCTAAAAATCACTAGCACTATCTAATTTTTGGAACTAAAATCACTAGCACTGTTCATATGGACACCACTAGCAGGCATGAATTGATGGATGCATATGCAAATGTACCATTGATTACATACAACAAGTCATCAACCCACAACGACAACGAGGATACATGTTGGGTTATAGATCATTTCCAAAAAAACATTCTAGTAAAGTAAAGTTTTTCTCACACAACAAATAAGAAAGCGATGAAATGAACTTCAGCTCAACTACTCGTCGGTGTTGGAAACGCTTGCTTTGAACCAGAAGTTATTCTTTGGGAAGGGTCAGTTACTGTCAATTTCAAGACCAACGCAGGACTGATCATCCAGGCTGAAGCAGCCTATTTCAACACCCATATTGTGATAGCCACAGTAGGGAAGCATAGCAATGTCCGAGGTATAGATACAATTGCTTCTCATAAATGGTAGTAACGTTGTGTCAACAGCAGCTAGATTGCCTTTCACCATCATTTGATAGTTTTGTCCAAGGAAGAGCGAGTCTTATCCAAGACTATCAATACTGAACCAGGGAGAAGGTGTTGGCGCTAGCCGAATACCCTGCAACAGATGTTGGAATAGGTACGAAGAGTGCGACCATGCGAGACATTACCTGCTTCCTTAGTAACATCAGCAGTGCCATGTATATAGACAAGAAGAGGTGATCCATCGGAATAAGTTGCCAGGTGCCACTGAGTATATGGGTCATTGAAAGGACATGCGGTGCCCCCATGTGTGGTTTTGGTAATTGATGATAATCTCTATGGACTAATGGTTGCCTTGAGTTATATTTGAAGCATTTGTCCATAGGATTGTGTTGAAGTCCATGTGTTGGTTTCAAGGAGTTTATGAGATGGCTAAAGTGCTTTTTAAGGAATTATCCAAAGTTGGTCATGTGTGAGTTGATATGGCCAAAGTGCTTTTCAAGGAATTATCCAAAGATTGGTCATGTGTGAGTTGAGCTTATTGCAAGCATGTCTTGAAGAATAAGATTGTGTGATCATTCATGTATACCTTCAAGACATCATCCAAATGAAGAGAGTTGGAAAGATTCAATGTTGATCAAGACTAAGTCAAGAGTGAATCAAGTTGATCAACTCACAAAGCGCAGAAGAAGTACCGAGAGGGATCAAGTGATCCCATGGTATGGTAAGCATTGTCCATTACGCTTTGTGTACTAACCCATGGTCTACGTGAGAGTTCTTTGTGAGGTTAGGTATGTTTCCATGGTCTTGCGTCAAGAGGAAGATCTCATACAACCCATGGAGGATGACATCAAGTGGTGATCGTCATCAAGTTTGCAGTGTGCAAGTTCAAGTGGAGCAACTCGAAGAGTGGCTCACCCATAATGGAGTATGGGGGAGCAATCAAGCTTGAAGCTTGCCGTCCATTGTGGTGTCAATGGAATTGTGAAGATGTGCCAAAGAGTGGCTCACCCATAGTGGAGTATGGGGGAGCAATCAACTAGTCTTCATCGAGCCAACACAATCAAGAAAGGTGGTCCAACTTGAGGAAGTCAAGATCGTCATCATCTATCTCAAGTGGACTATGTGCAAGGCAAAGGTTTACCCTTGATATGTTTTCTATTTTACCGGTCTCATAGTGGTAGTTGGGAGACCGGGTTGAAGGATCGATAGCCGTACAATCAAGGGGGGCTCTCTAGGGAGTAGCTTGATCGTATCAGTAGTCGAGAGCTCAAACCATTGCATCCTTGCATCATCTTTCTTGGTTCTTGTTTGGTTCCTTTTGTGAGTCTTAGAGCCTATGGTCATCTTGATGACAAGCTTGAGTTCATCGAAAACGGAGTTCGCATGCGTCTTCTATGATGTTTACGGTGTTGGAGGTTTTACCGGTCTTATCCGAGGAAGGGTTTTCTCTATTTTATTATGGTCCTTTTCTCATTTGCTTCTTATTGATATTTCTCTCAAGATTGTGTTAGCCCTTGTCATTAGCTTTCCAACAAACTTGGTTTCGTTGAATTCAGAGCTCGTATGCGAAAGTTGTGGTTGTTTTGATATTGCCTGTTTTTCACACAGAGGTTGTACTGCCCCATGGAGAGGTTGTACCGCTTGACTGGTACAACCGGTGTTTGGAGCGGTTGTACCGCTCCAGAATTGGTCCGGAGGTTGTACCGGTCATGTACCGCTCTACCACCGGACTGGTCTCTGTTGTGGTGTGGTTGTTGGGCGGTTGTGGGCCGATTGCACCGCTTATTGCCTGTTACCGGTTGTATCGGTGATCATAGAGGTTGTACCGCTCCTATGTTATTCTATACATAACGGGCAGATTCGTGGGGACCTATTTAAGGGGGTCTTCTTCCCCAATGGTTCCCTATCTCTTGAGCTTGTTTTTGCCCCCATTGTTGACCTTCTTTGAGCTTGCTAACTCTCAATCCCTCCATGGATTCTTGCTAGTTTTTGAGGGAAAAGAGAGAGGAGATACAGATCCACATTTCCACCAATCACTTTCTCCTCTATGTGAGGGGAACCCCTTGGATCTAGATCTTGGAGTTCTTGGTGTTCTCCTTCTTGTTCTTCCTCTCATTTTCCTCCCTAGCATTAGTTGCTCTGGTGGGATTCGAGAGAGAAGGACTTGGGCACTCCGTGTGCCCTTGCCATTGCTTTGGTGCATCAGTTTGAGTTCTCCACGGTGATACGTGGAAGTGAAGTTTGAGAAGCTTATACTCTTGGGTGTTTGGGCACCCTAGAGCTTGTTCCTCTTGGGTGCCTTGGCGCCCTAGACGGTTGGTGTTGTTTGGAGCTCAATCATTATGGTGTAAAGCTCCGGGCAAGCGTCGGGGTCTCCAATTAGGTTGTGGAGATCTCCCCGAGCAATTTGACGGGTTCCAGTGACCGCCCCCAAGGGTTGCCATTTGTACGGGTTCGGTGACCGCCCTCAAGGGTCCCTTAGTGGAATCACTGCATCTTGCATTGTGCGAGGGCGTGAGGAGATTACGGTGGCCCTAGTGGCTTCTTGGGGAGCATTGTGCCTCCACACCGCTCCAAACGGAGATTAGCATTTGCAAGGGTGTGAACTTCGGGATACATCGTCGTCTCTGCGTGCCTTGGTTATCTCTTACCCGAGCCCCTTTACTCATGCACTTTACTTTGTGATAGCCATATTGTTTCTTGTCATATATCTTGCTATCACATAGTTGCTTATCTTGCTTAGCATAAGTTGTTAGTGCACATAGGTGAGCCTAGTTGTTTTGGGTTTTATGCTTGACAAACCGCTAGGTTTATTCCGCATTTGTTCAAGCCTAAATCATAATTATTTTAAAACGCCTATTCACCCCCCCCCTCTAGGCGACATCCACGATCTTTCAATTGGTATCAGAGCCTCGTCTCTCCTTGTAAGGCTTAACCGCCTAGAGAGTAAAGATGTCGACAAGGGGATTAGGATTCTCTGACACTCTTAGTTTCGATGGCACAAATTTTGATGCTTGGGTAATTGGCATGCTTAATCTCTTCAGGGTCATGGACCCAAATTTAGAGCGAATTGTAGATATGGGTTTTTATCCTCCAAAGGATCCCCAAAGATTATCTTTAGAGGATGAGAAAAACTCTTATCTCAATGCTCAAGCTTCTAATGTGCTTTTCGATGCTTTGAGCAATGTAGTTATATTTCAACTCATGTTGTTCCGGGATGCTCATGAGTTGTGGACAAAGCTTCAAGATAAATATGGTGTGTCCAAGATTTGCGGGGATGATTGTTCTCCCTCCACCTCTGTCCGTGTTGCCTTCTCAACTTCTTCTACTTCACCTACATGTGGGTTGCCACAAGGTAATGACATGGTGAGTAGTGGTGTACATTGCAATGATGATAGTGGCCTTATTGTTAATAATCCTTCATCACTTTCTTATTGCAATGCTTCATCTTTGGACTTTAGCACTCCGAGCACTCCAAATGTTTCACATGCTTGTGTTGATAGTTCTTGCATATCATGTAGAAATTGCTTGACTAAATCTTATGATGATATGATTACTATGTCTTGTTGCCATGATAAAAATGCATATATTTCCTCAAATTGTTATGCTAACAATGTAGAGGAAACCCAACACTCCATGGAACAAGATGTGGTCTTGAATGGTGCTTCAAGGGATCCTACATCACCATCTATTGCATTTTGCCTTATGGCCAAGGCTTCAAAGGTATCTCCCACTTTGAATCCAAATATATCTTGTGATGATATTGATGATGGCAAGAGTGATGATGATGTTGATTATGATGAAGAGAATGATGATGTTGCCTCCTTAAAAATTAAGGGGGAAATGATTTTTAAAGCTCTTCTTAAGAATAAAATTGCTCGTTCCAACTTCATGGAAATCATGTCTATTGCAATTGAGGGCAAGAAATATATTGATGAGTTGGAATCTCGTCTTGAGGAGCATGAGGTCACCATTGATAAAATGGAAGGTCATGAGCGTGATTACGCTAATGAGATTGCAGACCTCTCTCAAGCTCTTGAACTTGAACAAACCACCAAGGAATCTCTTGAGGAGACTTTTGCTCTAGAATTATCTAGAGTGAAGGAATATCATGATAGAGCTCTTGAGGTGGCCAATGTTTTTGAAACTAAAAATGCTAAGCTTGAAGTTGCTCATGCTAGACTCCTTGAGGATTTTGAGCACCTCGAAAATGGCTCAAGGGTCATCAAGGGTGAGCTCATCAAACTCATCGAGTCTCATGATCAACTTGAAGCTTCTTATTTAAAAGATCTTGCCATGTTGTCCTCTCCTATTGTTGTTAATGATGATGCATGTGCTACTAACTCTATTACTTGTGAAGCATCCATTTTGAAGGAGAACATTGAGCTACGGGCTCAACTTGAGTTGCTGTCTAGCAATTATGGGAAATTGGAAGAAAGCCATGAAAAGCTCTCAAGCTCTCATGATGATCTTCTAGTATCCCATAATGTGCTAAAGATAGCTCATGAGGCCATGCTTGCTAAGGTAACATCTAGTGAGCCTCATGTGGATACTAGCACTACTTATAGTCAAAATGCTATATTGCCATGTGCTAGTCCTTGTAATTCATCTACTCACAATATTGGTACATCTTGTGATGAATTTCTTTCCTTGCCTTGTTGCTCTAACGATGAAGCTTATACTTCCTCTAGTACTTGTGTTGAGACTAACCATGTAGAGGAAATCAAAGAGCTCAAGGCCCAAGTCACTTCTTTGAAGAAAGACTTGGAAAAGAGTCATGAAGGGAAATCCACACTCAACAATATCTTGAGTGTGCAAAAATACCCCAATGACAAAGGTGGACTTGGATTAAACTCCAACAAGAAGAGGAAGTCCAAGGTGAACAAAAAGAAGGGCCAAGAACAAGTCAAGAATTCGGCCAAGATTGTTTGCTTCAAGTGCAAAGTAGAAGGGCATCATGTTAGATCTTGCCCATTGAAGAAGAAGCCCATTAGTGACAAGCAACAAGGGAAGCGGCCACAAGTACACTCTCATTCTCAACCTCAAGTTGAAGAAAGGCCTCTTCCCAAGAAAACTCAAGCAAATGCTTCTCAAGTTGAGAAATCAAGTGAGAAGAAAGTAAAGAGTAGACGTTGCTACCTATGTCATGAAAAAGGTCACGTTGCTTCTTCATGCACAAATGGTACCTTATCCAACCCTATTCTAATTGATGATATCTATTATCTTGGGAAGGATAAGGTTGGCAATGTGTTTGCCAAATTTGTTGGTGCTCAAAGTGGTGTCAAGAAAAGAACCATTTGGGTAGCCAAGCCTATTGTGACTAACCTCTTAGGACCCAACTTGGTTGGGGACCAACTAGCTCATACTTGATCAATAGGTGTTGTTGGAGGTCATTGGAGACTTGGCTACATTATGAAGAATTAAGGGGACTTCATCATTCTTATTGTCTCAAGCCAAGTCAATTGAATCGTCAAGTTTATATCTTATATCCAATATGCCTCCTTGCGGTAACTTTTACTTAAATTGCTTACATTGAAAGTTACTTGCCCCCTTTCATGTTTTGGTTTTTTTCCTTGCATGTGTTTTTATATGTTGTGCTTCCAACTTAATTATCTTGAGCAATCAAGTATGTGTGTGTTGGTGTGCACATCATGTACATGTGTGTCTTGCGTTGAGCCTTTTGCATCTTGTTTATTTCTTAGTTGGCTCTTGTGAGAGATTAATGGAATATCCCATTATGGGGGAGTGATGTGCTTTGTGCACCTCACAATCCTATAAATGTTTTTACATGAGTAATATCATCTAGTATTGATATTACAAGATTATCTAGTCGCTATGTGGTATGTCTTCTCATGAGAAATTAAAATTCTAAGTAGTCCATTAATTATCTCTTGTTGGATACTCTTATTGCCTCTTGTTAAGTTTTTATTGGTATCACATTATGGGGGAATAATATGCTATGTGCATATTACAAGCCTAGAAAATGTGTACATTTGAGATATTGTCACCTAGAATTGATATTGTAAATTATCTTGTTCCTAGGTGGCATGTTGGCTCTACAAGTTGCAATTTGGTTGTGTTTGGTGTAAAGATGATGTTGGATATCCTTGCTATCTACCACCGGGAATTATTTCCATTTACTTCTTGTCTTTTGACAATTGGTACTCGCTTGCGTGGTAGAATTTATTGATCATCTTTACATTGGCTTGTGACTTTATTTGCCTTTTATCTTGCCAAGGAATGTGTCAACTCCCTTTGTCTTCCATACCACTTGTGGATCTTGTTTATTTCTTGATCTTGTCTAGTGTTTCTAGATATAGTGAAAGTGGTGATCCCACCTTGTGCATTTTGTATTCAAATGCAAATTCTCTATAATGCACTAGTCTTGGGGGAGCTATCCTATTTTCTATAAAACAGTCATCTTGTGATCCTTATCAAGTGTGTGTCGGTGGAAGGCAAGTCGTTTCTTTTGGGTACTTTGTGCCATCATGAAACTTTGTAGAGAGCTTGGTTTGTTTGGAACCATCCTCTCGTTTGGGGGTTTGATATCCTTTATTTAGTGGGTATCAATGGATATCTTATTCCTTGATGTATCTTTTATTGATATCCTCCAAGTGATGATTTATTTATTTGGTATCTTTTCTTCACTTGGTATTTCTTTGTCATTTGGTATCGGTTCTTGAAAGTCTTGAGCATGCATATTAACTTCATGTAGTTTCTTGGGAATGATTTCCTTCTTTGACCCAATATATAAGGGAAACTCCACAAAGTCTCTAATTCGATGAGATGTGCATGAAATTCATTTCCTTATCTATATGCTCATTTTTATGTGGAGTTTGTCCTATGTATTGTTGGTTCTCTAACTCTTTGGTCCTAATGAGTTTGGATACCATTTTGTTTGTGTTGTTGTTCTAGGAACAATTGGAGATACATTGGATGCTCGGCTCACTCACAAGGAAGGTGTTGTCATCATGTGATTATTGGAGTCGACCTAGGATGATCAATGAACTACTATCTACCTTCAATTCGTATCTACTACATCCTTCCAATGTTAACTCGGTAACAAGTATCTTCATATTATTCATGCACACATTTATTGCATCAACCTTGTGTAGGTTGTATCATGGCATGTTATTCATTCATTCTTGTGATACTTGTTCCCTTTCTCAAAGCATCCCAACAATGATCTCTTGTTGCTAGTTGTGATGTCTTTGATGGGTGTGTGGTAGGAATTCATTTATATACAATAAGACCATATCTAGCCATGTGCTATGCTTCCAAGCAAATATCTTATTGGTATATGTATGACATCCCTTTGGATGTCTTGTTCCTCGTGTTGTAACTATTTTGGGTGTACACCCTTCTTTGTAGATATATATCATCATGATTTCGTCTACCTAGAATCTTATACACTTGAGATAAGTTGCATATCTAGTTGATATCCTTTCTTTCACGTCCACCTTGTCTTTCTTATGTTATTTCTTTGGTGGCTCCATGAAAGCTTTTGCCTTGAGTGCGTGTCTTCTATCGTTCCATCTTGATGCGCTCTTGTGTGGTGAAGATTATTTTCCTCATGCTTATCTTTACGAGGCTTTTGCCATCTTAATTGGTATCCCTCGTCTTGATGAGGCTTTCATCTTCTATCTTCACAACGGGTTGTCACAAGCATAGGTTCTTTGTATGCTTATTAGTAAGCTTGTGAACCCATTTGCTAGTTGTGTGTGGGAATGATAGGCCTTGCACCATGTGCCTCATTCTTTCAAGACTTTATTGATGCTTAATGCTCATCTGTACTTTAGTCTTCTCAAGTGTTTTGCCTTGACTCACACACATCATTTTGGTTGAGCCCTTTCTTAAGTTGCCTCTTTTACTTGTTGCTCAACCATGTGTTTGTTGCAAGTCCTAGGTTTTGTTTCCTATATGCTCACTTACACTTGTTGTAAGTTTCTATTGATTTTGGGGGAGCTATGATCCTATTTTGTGCACTTTGTATCCAAATACAAAAATTATTGATGTGCACAAATCATGGGGAGCTTCTCTAGTTTCTTTAGCACAATCCTCCGCTCATATCATAATATCTTTATTCTTGTGGCACGTAGGATGTTTGGTCTAGTTGGTTCAGTTGATATCCATTGATTACTTGCTTCAATTGGTATCTTCTGATTGCTTGTGTCTCTCTTTGTTATGTCTTTGTCGCATATCTTCCTTTAGCAATCTTGGTGCCTCAATATAGTTGGTCTTCCTCCAAGTATTACCTTTTGATATGTGTATGGCATTCCACTCTCTTGTTGAGAAATACACAACTTATGGAGGAACACAACTTATATTGGCCTTCTAAGCTTTTCGCCCATTTTGGCAATCGATACCAATGGGGGAGAAGTTTCAGAGAGTTTTGTGGATAAGTTTAGAGAGTTTTTTCCTCTTGCTTTGGTTTTGTACCTAAGCATTTGCATCTCATACACATGCATTATTGGTTGTTGCATTGCATGGTGATAAATAATTCCTTATATAAACTCTCTTGAAAGTGATTGTCATCAATTACCAAAATGGGGGAGATTGAAAGGACATGCGGTGCCCCCATGTGTGGTTTTGGTAACTGATGATAATCTCTATGGACTAACGGTTGCCTTGAGTTATATTTGAAGCATTTGTCCATAGGATTGTCTTGAAGTCCATGTGTTGGTTTCAAGGAGTTTATGAGATGGCTAAAGTGCTTTTTAAGGAATTATCCAAAGATTGGTCATGTGTGAGTTGAGATGGCCAAAGTGCTTTTCAAGGAATTATCCAAAGATTGGTCATGTGTGAGTTGAGCTTATTGCAAGCATGTCTTGAAGAATAAGATTGTGTGATTATTCATGTTTACCTTCAAGACATCATCCAAATGAAGAGAGTTGGAAAGATTCAATGTTGATCAAGACTAAGTCAAGAGTGAATCAAGTTGATCAACTCACAAAGCGTAGAAGAAGTGCCGAGAGGGATCAAGTGATCCCATGGTATGGTAAGCCTTTTCCATTACGCTTTGTGTACTAACTCATGGTCTACGTGAGAGTTCTTTGTGAGGTTAGGTATGTTTCCATGGTCTTGCATCAAGAGGAAGATCTCATACAACCCATGGAGGATGATATCAAGTGGTGATCGTCATCAAGTTTGCAGTATGCAAGTTCAAGTGGAGCAACTCGAAGAGTGGCTCACCCATAATGGAGTATGGGGGAGCAATCAATCTTGAAGCTTGTCGTCCATTGTGGTGTCAATGGAATTGTGAAGATGTGCCAAAGAGTGGCTCACCCATAGTGGAGTATGGGGGAGCAACCAACTAGTCTTCATCGAGCCAACACAATCAAGAAAGGTGATCCAACTTGAGGAAGTCAAGATCGCCATCATCTATCTCAAGTGGACTATGTGCAAGACAAAGGTTTGCCCTTGATATGTTTTCTATTTTACCGGTCTCATAGTGGTAGTTGGGAGACCGGGTTGTAGGATCGATTGCCGTACTATCAAGGGGGGCTCTCTAGGGAGTAGCTTGATCGTATCATTAGTCGAGAGCTCAAACCTTGCATCCTTGCATCATCTTTCTTGGTTCTTGTTTGGTTCCTTTTGTGAGTCTTAGAGCCTATGGTCATCTTGATGACAAGCTTGAGTTCATCGAAAACGGAGTTCGCATGCGTCTTCTATGATGTTTTCGGTGTTGGAGGTTTTACCGGTCTTATCCAAGGAAGGGTTCTCACCATTTTATTATGGTCCTTTTCTCATTTGCTTCTTATTGATATTTCTCTCAAGATTGTGTTAGCCCTTGTCATTAGCTTTCCAACAAACTTGGTTTCGTTGAATTCGGAGCTCGTATGCGAAAGTTGTGGTTGTTTTGATATTGCCTGTTTTTCACACAGAGGTTGTACCGCCCCATGGAGAGGTTGTACCGCTTGACCGGTACAACCAGTGTTTGGAGCGGTTGTACTGCTCCAGAATTGGTCCGGAGGTTGTACCGGTCATGTACCACTCTACCACCGGACTGGTCTTTGTTGTGGTGCGGTTGTTGGGCGGTTGTGGGCCGGTTGTACCGCTTATTGCCTGTTACCGGTTGTACCGGTGATCATAGAGGTTGTACCGCTCCTATGTTATTCTGTACATAACGGGAAGATTCGTGGGGAACTATTTAAGGGGTCTTCTTCCCCAATGGTTCCCTATCTCTTGAGCTCGTTTTTGCCCCCATTGTTGACCTTCTTTGAGCTTGCTAACTCTCAATCCCTCCATGGATTCTTGCTAGTTTTTGAGGGAAAAGAGAGAGGAGATCTAGATCCACATTTTTACCAATCACTTTCTCCTCTATGTGAGGGGAACCCCTTGGATCTAGATCTTGGAGTTCTTGGTGTTCTCCTTCTTGTTCTTCCTCTCATTTTTCTCCCTAGCATTAGTTGCTCCGGTGGGATTCGAGAGAGAAGGACTTGGGCACTCCGTGTGCCCTTCCCATTGCTTTGGTGCATCGGTTTGAGTTCTCCACGGTGATACGTGGAAGTGAAGTTTGAGAAGCTTATTACTCTTGGGTGTTTGGGCACCCTAGAGCTTGTTCCTCTTGGGTGCCTTGGCGCCCTAGACGGTTGGTGTTGTTTGGAGCTCAATCATTGTGGCGTAAAGCTCCGGGCAAACGTCGGGGTCTCCAATTAGGTTGTGGAGATCGCCCCGAGCAATTTGACGGATTCCGGTGACCGCCCCCAAGGGTTGCCAAAGTGCACGGGTTCGGTGACCGCCCCCAAGGGTTGCCATTTGTACGGGTTCAGTGACCGCCCTCAAGGGTCCCTTAGTGGAATCACGGCATCTTGCATTGTGCGAGGGCGTGAGGAGATTACGGTGGCCCTAGTGGCTTCTTGGGGAGCATTGTGCATCCACACTGCTCCAAACGGATATTAGCATCTGGAAGGGTGTGAACTTCGGGATACATCGTCGTCTCTGCGTGCCTTGGTTATCTCTTACCCGAGCCCCTTTACTCATGCACTTTACTTTGTGATAGCCATATTGTTTCTTGTCATATATCTTGCTATCACATAGTTGCTTGTCTTGCTTAGCATAAGTTGTTAGTGCACATAGGTGAGCCTAGTTGTTTTAGGTTTTGTGCTTGACAAATTAACCGCTAGGTTTATTCTGCATTTGTTCAAGCCTAAATCGTAATTATTTTAAAACGCCTATTCACCCCCCCTCTAGGCGACATCCACGATCTTTCAGTCATGCTCGTGATCATCACCATCGTCATCTCCCCCTTGGTCATAAATTTTTTCAAGGATAGGCGGTGGAAAGTTCACAGGACTTGGGAAACACAGGAAGGTTAATTAGTAAAGGGAAACTAGCAAGCTAACCCGCATGCATGTGGATGAAACAATTATAATTACACTGGAAGACAAACGTACCGACACCATAAGGATTCCATGCAAAAACAGTACCACAAGTGGTGGTAACAAACACAAGACCCTCATATTGAATTGCATCACATTACTCATCCATGTACAAAATTTGATTTTTGAGCAATATCCATCGAGTCGTGGAAGCAAGGATGGCAACAAGCTTGTCGAAGATGGCAACAACTTCATAGTTCGTGTAATCCCAAGAGCGGTTGGGAACTCGACAAATTGCTATCTTCCGTAGACGACAGTCACCACGATCGTATTTGAATGTACGTAGAATACCGTTGTGCTCAACTTCGGGGCAGTCTGAGATTTTTGGAAGTGGAACCCGGTGACGAGTGTACACATTCACAAGTTCCCACTCGCAGATGTATCCAATATAAGTAGCCCAATCTCCATTTGCGCCTGCCCAAGCCTTACGCTCAAGCCTTACGCTCAAGCGATGGCATCTTAACATCACACGTATCATTATCAAGCGACATCAACTTGCACAAGGTGAGGCTTCCGCCGGGATCACGACGAAGAAGATAGGGGAGATCAAACTGCTCCTGGACCCTTAGGTTGCTTGTAATGATGTTATTCGTTGAGTCGAGAATGGTCTTGAACAAACCTTCCATGCTAGCCGAGGTGATGGCGTCGCACCGATCAATGAGTTCCTCCACCACGTCATCTTTCATATCGGGTCAAGAATAACGGGGTTGTTTCCGTCCTATTCCCTCCACGAAGAAGACGATCGAACAATGGCAGAAGGAAAGGTGAAGGCAAATGGAGGGGGGAAGAGCGTGCGACAGGAGTTCCAAATCGAGAGGGAAAGGCGAAGAGGCGGTGGACGGTTGCCACGATACAAGAAAGAGGCTAGTGGGGAGAGAACGGTTGCCACAGAGGTCACACACTTATGACAAGGCCGAGTGAACCGCATCCATATATTGCACACACCTTGATATGGCTGACCGTTTCTTTTCTGTTGCCTAATCACAAACAGTTCATCTGAGTGAACCGTATGCTGTATATCGCACACACCTTCATCTGGCTGCCCATTTATTTTGTGTTTCCTCATCGCAAATAGTTAATTGAAGTGAACCATATCCCCTGTATCGCACACACAACTAAAATCTGAACCGTGTTTGATGCATCCGTCATCGCAAACGTTTTGCACCTTTTTGACGGTTTTTTACACCACCATTTGTGATTATTGCATCGCACACAATTTCGTCGAAGGGTCTCTGGTCGTAGTGTCGCGTTAGAAGCATCCTGCAATAGTGTATCCTCAAATAGAATCATTAAACAGGAAAACATATGCAAACAATGCAGACATAACAGCAATCTGCCAAAACAGGACAGTCTGTAAAGAATGCAAGAGTATTCATACTTCTCTAACTCCAAAAATTCTGAAAAATTAGCACACTGTAGAAAATTTATCAGAGCTTACTGTGCAAAAAGATTCAACATTTTATCGCCTGACATTTTTTTAACAATTCACGCATTAGCGTGCAACTTTCTGTTTTCAAACAGCCACATATAGACTTGCAAAATAAGCATGGCAAAGGCTATACTTGACATTTTTATTGAAATAAAAGATACAAAACATTATTCTAAATAGCAGCAAGCAAATACAAATAAAATAAAATGACGCTCCAAGCAAAACTCATATCATGTGATGAATGAAAATATAGCTCCAAGTAAGGTTACTGATAATGTTGGAGACGAAAGAGGGGATGCCTTCCGGGGCATCCCCAAGCTTAGTTGCTTGGATCTTCCTTGAATATTACCTTGGGGGTGCCTTGGGCATACCCAATCTTCGGGTCTTATCACTCCTTATTCTCCTCATATCCATATCTCACCCAAAACATGAAAACTTCAATCACACAAAACTTAACGAAACTTCGTGAGATAGATTAGTATGATAAAGACAAATCATTCACTTTGGTAATGTCAAAGACAAGATTCATGATTGTTCTCACACAATTCCTACTGTACCTTATCATTTCCACAAAGATCAATATAAGGCATAGAAACTAGGAAACCAGCAGACTATGCATTGAAAACAGAATCTGCCAAAAACAGAACAGTCTGTAGTAATCCATACTCTAACCATACTTCTGTAACTCCAAAAATTGTGAAAAATTAGGGCAACGTAGGAAATTTGTACAATCATCTATAAAAAAATCAGAATTTTTCGACGCTCGAGTGAATTTAAACAATTATGTTACTGGAAGAATTTTTTTTTGTTTTTGCACAGAAACAAAAGCTATAAAAATGATTACTACAGTAGCTTAATCATGTGAACACACAAAAACATTAGGTAAAAATGCTGGGTTGTCTCCCAACAAGCGATTTTCTTTAAATCCTTTTAAGCTAGTCATGATGATTTCAATGATGCTCACATAAAAGTAAAGAATTGAAACATAACGAGAGCATCGTGAATCACATGAAAAGAACATTTAAGCCTAACCCACTTCCTATGCATAGGGATTTTCGGGAGAAAATAATTTATGGGAGTAAGAATCAAGTAGCATAGGAAGGCAAAACAAGTGCAACCTCAAAATTTTCAACACATAGAGAGGAAACCTGATATTATTGCAATATCTACAAGCATATGTTCCTCTCTCATAATAATTTTCAGTAGCATCATGAATGAATTCAACAATATAGATATCACATAAATCATTCTTTTCATGATACACAAGCATATAAATTTTATTACTCTCCACATAAGCAAATTTATTCTCATTCATAATGGTGGGAGCAAACTCAACAAAATAACTATCATGTGATTGAAAATTAAAATCATGGGGACAAGTTACAAGATTATCATTATTCTTTATAGCATGCATGCCATCACCATAATCATCATAGATCGCAACTTTGTTCTCATAATAATCAATTGAAACCTCTTCCGAAATAGTGGATTCATAATTAAATAAAGTCATGACCTCTTCAAATCCACTTTCATCAATATAATCATCATAAATAGGAGGCATGATATCATCATAATAATTTTTCTCATCAAAACTTGGGGGACTAAAAATATCATCTTCATCAAATATAGCATCCCCAAGCTTATGGCTTTGCATATCGTTAGCATCATGGATATTCATAGAATTCGTACCAACAACATTGCAGTCATGCACATCATTCAAAGATTTTTTGTCAAACATTTTATAGAATTCTTCCTCTGTCAATTGAGCACAATTTTCCTTTCCATCATTTTCACGAAAGACAAATAATAGGATGCAACCTCAATTCCATTTTTTTGCAATTTTCCTTTCATAAACCAAACTAGTGATAAAACAAGAAACTAAAAGATTCAATTGCAAGATATAAAGATATACCTTCAAGCACTTACCTTCCCGGCAACAGCGCCAGAAAAGAGCTTGATGTCTACTACACAACTTGTTCTTGTAGACTTGTGCTGGGCCTCCAAGCGCAGAGTTTTGTACGACAGTAGCAATTTTCCCTCAAGTGGATGACCTAAGGTTTATCAATCTGTGGGAGGCGTAGGATGAAGATGGTCTCTCTCAAACAACCCTACAACCAAATAATAAAAAGTCTCTTGTGTCCCCAACACACCAAATACAATGGTAAATAGTATAGGTGCACTAGTTCGGCGAAGAGATGGTGATACAAGAGTAATATGGATATTAGATATTGATTTTTGTAATAGTAACAATAAAAAACAGCAACGTAGCAATTGATAAAAAAAGGAGCACAAACGGTATTGCAATGCTTGCAAATGAGGCCTAGGGTCCGTACATTCGCTAGTGCAATCTCTCAACAATGCTAATATAATTAGATCATATAACCATCCCTCAACGTGCGATGAAGAGTCACTCCAAAGTTCCTATCTAGCAAAGAACATAAAAAGAAATTGTTTGTAGGGTACGAAAGCACCTCAAAGCTATTCTTTCCGATCAACCTATCCTAAAGTTCGTACTAAAATAACACCAAACTATTATTTCCGTTCGATCTAACCAAGAGTTCGTACTAAAATAACACCATATGATACACATCAACCAACTCTAATGGCACCTATATACTCCAATGTCACCGCGAGTACCCGTGAGTTTATTATACAATATGCATCAAACATTTTCAGATTCATAATACTCGATCCAACACAAAAAAACCTCAAAGAGTGCCCCAAGATTTCTACCAGAGAAACAAAGACGAGAACGTGCATCAACCCCTATGCATAGATTACCCCAATGTCACCTCAGAAATCCGCGAGTTGAGTGCCAAAACACATATCAAGTGAATCAATATGATACCCCATTGTCACCACATGTATTCATAGCAAGACATACATCACGTGCTCTCAAATCCATAAAAGATTCAATCCGATAAAAACTAAATCTCAAAGTGAAAACTCAATTCATCACAACAAGATAGAGAGGGGGAAACACCATATGATCCAACTATAGTAACAAAGCCCGTGATACATCAAGATCGTGACATCTCAAGAACACTAGATAGAGGTAGAGAGAGATTAAACACATAGCTACTTGTACAAACCCTCAGCCCCGAGGGTGGACTACTCCCTCCTCATCATGGTGGCCACCAAGATGATGAAGATGGCCATCGGTGATGATTTCCCCCTCCGACAGGGTGCCGAAACTGGGTCTAGATTGGTTTTTCGTGGCTACAGAGGCTTGCAGCGGCGGAACTTCTGATCTTGCGATACCCCTAGTGTTTTTGGAATATTTGGGAATTTATAGGGCGAAGAGGCCGTGCGGGAGGTCACCGAGGGGGCACAACCCCCCTGGGCGCACCCAGGTTGGTTGTGCCCACCTCGGGCCTCCCCTCTGGTACTTGTTTGGCCCATCCTAGGTCTTCTGGCCTAAAAAAGTCTCAAAAAAGTTTGTTGTGTTTGGACTCCATTTGATATTGATTTACTGCGAAGTAAAAAAACAAGCAAAAAATAACAACTCGCACTGGGCACTATGTCAATAGATTAGTCCCAAAAAATGATATAAAGTTGCTATAAAATGATTGTAATACATCCAAGAATGATAATATAACAACATGAATACTTCATAAATTATAGATACGTTGGAGACGTATCAAGTATTGATGTCCTCATGTCAAATTATAGACTATTGCTTTTAATCATTCAAGTCCAAATGTCCATGCTGGAAAAGAAAGAGTATACGATGAATATGATAGGTAGCATTCCACAACAAAAAATCCGCTTTCAATTCCAATCTTATCATGATGAGTTTTATGATAAAGAGTTGCCATTATGATGATACGAAAAGTGATTGAAATTATCATTGATCAAACTTATGCACTGTGCTAGCATTCACACTTCATAAATTATTTTTTATCAATCACCTACTCGAGGACGAGTAGGAACTAAGCTTGGGGTGCTGATACGTCTCCAACGTATATATAATTTATGAAGTATTCATGCCATATTTACAACAATTTTATATGGTTTTGGTATGATTTGCATGGAACTAACCCGGACTGACGATGTTTTCAGCAGAACTACTGTGGTGTTGTTTTTTGTGCAAAAATCAAAGCTCTCCAAATGCAACGGAACTTTTTGACAATTTTTTTGGAACAAAAGAGGCACTAGAAGCTTTGTGGGGGCGGAAGGTGAGGAGGTGAGCACAACCCACCATGGCATGCCTGGAGCCCAACCCGTGTGCTAGTAGGTTATGCTCACCTCGAGGCCCATCTCTGCATGAAACCGATGCCCAAAAATCCTTTAAATACAAAAACCCTCATAAATAACCCTAGATCAGGAGTTCCGCCGCCGCAAGCCTCTGTAGCCATGAAAAACCAATCTAGACCCCGTTATAGCACCCTGTCGGAGGGGGAAATCGTCACCGGTGGCCATCTTCATCATCCTGACGGCAACCATGATGAGGAGGGAGTAGTCCACCCTCGGGGCCGAGTGTTTGTACCAGTAGATATATGTTTAATCTCTCCATGTCTCTCTTGTGTTCTTGAGATGTCACGATCTTGATGTATCACGGGATTTGTTAATATAGTTGGATCATATGGTGTTTTACCCTCTCTATCTTGTTGTGAATTGAGTTTTTCCTTTGAGATTTAGTTCTTATCAGATTGAATACTTTTATGGATTTGAGAACACTTTATGTATGTCTTGTTATGAATACCCGTGGTGAGAATGGGGTATCATATTGATTCACTTGATATATGTTTTGGCACTCAACTCGCGGATTCCCGAGGTGATATTGGGGTAATCTATCCATAGGGGTTTATGCACGTTCTTGTGTTTGTTTCTCTGGTAGAAATCTTGGGGCACTCTTTGAGGTTCTTTGTGTTGGATTGAGTATTATTGAATATGAAATTATTTGGTGTTATCTTAGTACGAACTCTTGATAGATCGACCTGAGAGGATAACTTGGTGTTATTTTAGTATGAACTATGGATAGATCGATCTGAGAGGATAACTTGGTGTTATTTTAGTATGAACTCTTTGATAGATCGATCATAAAGAATAGCTTTGAGGTGGTTTCATACCCTACCAACAATTTATTCTTATGTTCTCCGCTAGATATGAACTCTGGAGTGATTCTTCATCGCACGTTGATGGATGGTTATATGATCCAATTATGTTAGCATTGCTGAGAGATTGCACTAGCAAAAGTACGGACCCTAGGCCTCATTCTCAAGCATTGCAATACCATTTGTGCTCACTATTGTTGCTTGCTACCTTGCTGTTTTTATTATTCCTATTACAAAAAATCAATATCTACTATCATTACTACATTTGTATCACCATCTCTTTGTCGAACTAGTGCACCTATAAGATTTACTATTGTATTTGGTGTGTTGGGGACACAAGAGACTTTTTATTATTTGGTTGCAGGGTTGTTTGAGAGAAACCATCTTCATCCTAAGCCTCCCACGGATTGATAAACCATAATTCATCCACTTGAGGGAAAATTGCTACCGTCCTACAAAACTCTGTGTTTGGAGGCCCAACAGAAGTCTACAAGAACAAGTTGTGTAGTAGACATCACAACTCATCGCGTAAGAGGGGTTGTCAATCCCTCGTCGGTAAAAAGATAGATTGATTTTTATGAGATTGGATAAATATATATGAATAAAAAATGAAATAAAATAAGTAAATAAAAAGTGCAGCAAGGTATTTTTTGGGGTTTTTGGAATAATAGATCTGAAAACAAATATGGTAAAATAAGATCTGAAAGCAATATGATAAAACATAGACTCAGGGGCCGTAGATTTCACTAGTGGCTTCTCTTGAGAAAATATCATACGGTAGGTAAACAAATTACTATTGGGCAATTGATACAAGAACAAATAATTATGACGATATCCAAGGCAATGATCATGAATATAGGCATCACGTCCAAGATTAGTGGACTGACTCCTGCCTGCATCTACTACTATTACTCCACACATCGACCGCTATCCAGCATGCGTCTAGTGTATTAAGTTCATGAAAAAATGGAGTAATGCAATAAGAATGATGACGTGATGTAGACAGGATCTATTTATGTAGGAATAGACCCATCTTTTATCATTAGTAGCAACGATACATGTGTGCCTCGCTACCCCTTCTGTCACTGGGTGAGGACACTACAAGATCGAACCCATCACAAAGCACCTCTTCCCATTGCAAGAAAAATCAATCTAGTTGGCCTAACTAAACCAAAGATTCGGAGAAGAAATATGAGGCTATAAATAATCATGCATCTAAGAGATCAAAGAAGACTCAAATAATATTTATGGATATAGATCTGATCATAAACTCGAACTTCATCGGATCCCAACAAACACAGCGCAAAATGTCATTACATCAAAAAGATCTCCAAGAGAACATTGTATTGAGAATCAAAAGGAGAGAAAAAACCATCTAGCTACTACCTACGGACCCGTAGGTCTATGGTGAACTAGTCACGCATCATCTGAGGAGAACCAATGAGGATGATGAACCCCTCCATGGTCGTGTTCCCCTCCGGCAAGGTGCCGGAATAGGGCTCTAGATTGGATCTCGTGGTTTTGGAATTTGCGGCGCCTGCAATTGTGTTTCATCGACTCCCCTAGGGTTTCTAGAATATTTCAGTATTTATAGAGCTGAGAGGCAGTGGAAAAGAGCTCTGTGGGCCCCATGATCCACCAGGGCATGCCTGGTCTCTTTGGCGCGCCCTGGTGTATCATGGGCCCCACGGGCCTCCCGCGGGCACTTCCTTGGCTCCTAAGTTTTCTTCTGGTCCAAAAAAAATCTCTAAAAAGTTTTGTTCCATTTGGACTCCATTTGATATGGATATTTTGCGAAGTAAAAAACAACAACTGGCATTGGGCACTATGTCAATAGGTTAGTCCCAAAAAATGATATAAATTTGCTATAAAATTATTGTAAAACATCCAAGAATGATAATATAACTGCATGGAACAATCAAAAATTATAGATACGTTGGAGACGTATCAGATAGCTACCATCATTCTTAGGTACTAGAATAACCAGAACGACACATGGACTTAAACTCTAACGTACATACACATTCTCCATGAGATGTTGGACTTGTCGTCGAATCTCTTTTGTCTTGTCGGGGTTGACGCGGTACAGTGCCTTGTCCGACAAAGGTGCGCTCGGAATTAGGTCGATGCGGTGTTTGATGCCACAAAGTGGAGAAGTCCCAAAGGTAGCACATCAGGAAAGATGTCCTTGAATTCCTGCAACAATTGAGACAACACCAAAGGTAGATGTCGTGAAGTATTAGTACTCACCGCTTCATCTTTGCACACAAGTACAAAGTGAAGAACACTCGATGGGCTCTCACTCACATCTCTCATGCCTCTTTTGGTGGCTAAAAGCACTAAGTTTTTCTTGTCGCTCATTGTGGAGGCACTCGATTTTGGCTTGTGGCGCTCACTCTCTTTTGGGTGGTTCCTCGCTCACTATTCTCTCCATGATGGGTAGATGCTTTCTTGTCGGCGATCACTTGACTTGGTGAAATAGGTCGTAGCATGTACTCCTTTCCCTTCATCTTGAAGCTATAGATGGGTTCGCCCGTTGTGGATGACGCCGTGGTCGAATTGCCAATGCCATCCTATGAGGAGATGGCACACAGACATAAGAACCACATCACACTCCAAGGTGTCTTCGTATGCGCCAATCTTGAAGGAGACTTGAACAGTGTGCTCCACTTGAATGGTGCCGGAGTCGCTAAGCCATTGGATCTTGTAGGGACAAGGATGCTTCATCTTGACCAATTATAGCCTGGAACATAGCTCTTCGCTCGCCAAATTGTGGCAACTTCCTCCGTCGATGATGAACTTGATGGAACGTCCATTAATGCCCACTTTGGTGTGGAAGATATGGCAACGTTGGTCTTTGTCTTCTTTGTGTTGAAGTGTCAAGACCTTGGAGACAATAAGAGCGGGTCTCAAATCGTTGTCACAAAAGACTTGATCGTCCCCATCTTCATTCACTTGTTGGTGCATGGCCACATGCTCAAGTGTTTCCATTTCTTCCTCACTCTTGGAGTCATAGGTGCCATCATCATTGGCAATCATGGTGTGCCAAGTGGGCATTCAAATATCTTGTGGCCTCGGCCTTGACATGTGAAGAATTTGATGGAACTCGTCTTCACGGCCTCATCCATTGGAGTAGGTGAGGATGAATCTCTCGGCTTGAAGTTGGTTGTAGTTGATGGACGGCTCGAGGATGATGCAGATTTCTTGTAGATTGACTTGTCGTTGTTGCTTGGTGAATCTTCTGTCGACGTAGAAGGTTTTGTAGTTGTTGAAGCTTGATTGTATGAACTGAGGTCTTGGAAGAGTACTTGGTGTACTTGTAATCATCTTGCACTTGTCACTCTGCCTTGGTAGCTTGGTGGACTAGCTCGAGGAGGTTGGAGGACGGTTGGACATCGGTGATCTTCTTGATAGGATGGTTGCGCCCATTCAAGCAACGTGCCATAGTTTGTTCTGCATCTTCCGTGACATTGGCTCGTATAATTGCAGTCTCCATTTCTTTGTAATACTCTTCAACAGACTTGGTTCCTAGCTTGAGAAGTTGTAATTTCTTGAAGAGATCTCGACTATACTATGTAGGCACAAAATACGCTCTCATGACCTCCTTCAATTGATTCCATGTTGTGATAGGTGGGTCACCCTTAGCTTAGCACCGCTCGATGACTTGCTCCCACCAAATGAGAATGTAGTCTTGGAATTCAAGTGAGGCAATGGCAATCTTCTTTTCCTCTTCGTAATTGTGAAGATGGAATATCTTGTTGACCTTCAATGCCCATGAGAGGTAGTCTTCGGGATCATTGCTTCCGGAAAACTTTGGCATGTTGAATTTTAGCTTTCCGTAGTGTGCTCTTCAATGCATTGGGGGCAATGGTGATGATGATATTGGCATGGTTGAGGGTCTTCAACCGCTTGTTCCTTGTCCTCCGCTTGATTAGCATGATGTTGAGGGTGTGGAATTCTTGCACGGTTCCTCGTCTCTTGGCACTCCTCAAGGTGTGCCGCTTCTTCTTGTTGCTCTCGTCGGAGGGCCTCTTCTTGTAGACGTACTTGGCGGTTGCGCTCTTGTATGGCATGGGTTGCTTCACGTAGAGCATGTTGGGATTCAAGGGCTTGTTCCTCATGACATCATTGCTCTTGTCGGAGGGCGTCTGATGTCTACTATGCAACTTTATTCTTATAGACTCGTATTGGGCCTCCAAGAGCAGAGTTTTGTAGGACTGTAGCAATTTTCCCTCAAGTGGATGACCTAAGGTTTATCAATCCGTGGGAGGTGTAGGATGAAGATGGTCTCTCTCAAACAACCCTGCAACCAAATACAAGAAATCTCTTGGGTCCCCAACACACCCAATACAATGGCGAATTGTATAGGTGTTGTCGGCGTTCTGGGAACGGGGGTCCCTAGACTTGCCTGCCTGCGGCCCGCAGCGTGGCTCCACCAGTGGCCCTGTATAGCCCATCTTCACTAGCAAATGTTCAAGACCCTCGCGAGCGGCCAAGCCTCACGAGGCGGACGATGCAGGACCTCCTCAGGGGCGGCCTCACCGGGCTAGCTCATGTGGGGCGGAGAGATCAAGGCAAGGGGCACCTCGTGAGGTTTCTGTGACGCAAGCCATGACGACTAGAGCCAGGCGGGCGCCAACACGCGCAGATCCATTCCACCAAGGCCACCAGACAAGTTCACCAAGCACAAGAACACCTCTCCTTGCGAGGCTGTTCTTCCCTTGTAACTGTTCATCCTCAGCCCAAGAGGCAATCCACCACACCACACTGGGGTAGAGTATTACACCACAACGGTGGCCCGAACCAGTATAAATATTGTGTCTCATATTCTTTGGGTTCGTCGAGCTAGGACGTGAGATCCTAGAGTGTGCGAGCTAGAGAGGGGGAGAGATCTTTGTGCGCACCCAGTGTTCAAACCTCAAGGGTTTTGCCGGAACCCGAAATCCGACATTATGTGCGCCAGGTAGGGGTGCGTCAAAGCTTTGCCCCCTCCGATGGCCTCGCCTCTCCGACCGACTCTCATGGACGCCGCCTCTTCTCCGACTGGATCGACGGGCGCCCTCCGCGGTGCCGTGGGGCTCCGGGCATTCACCCCCGCCTTGCGGTGGGTGTAGTGGCCGCATAAGTTCAAGCCGGAGATGCCGTCCCGTTACGATGGTGCGGCGGATCCGGCAGCCTTCTTGCTGGCATACGAGGAGGCCATCTTGGAGGCCGGGGGCGATGGTAAGGTCATGGCCAACTGTCTCCCAATGGCCCTGACCGGCGTGCCGCGCGCCTAGCTCCTCCGTCTGCCGGAGTCTTTCGTGGCCTCCTGGGAAGAGATGTGTGACCTCTTCATCGTGCGCTTCGGAGGACCAGCACCCCCCATCGTCGCGGCTCTGCTCGGTGGCTCGCAGGCGCCTCCCTCGGATCGTCACGCCAAGCCGTTCTTTCACTAGATCAGCACCGTCTCCACGTAGCAGGGGGATCCCCCGGGTTGGGCGGTGCCCAAGGCCGACCTGATCTTCAGATCGAGGGATCACCCAGCCACCACCGTCGGCTCGGGCGTGCTTCCGATGCTTTGCTCGCCCACCATCTGCGGCATAGCCGTTACCAAGAGCCTCATCAACGGCGGCGCCGGCCTCAATGTGCTCTCCATGGAGGCTTTCAACCTCCTTCACGTACCACTTGAGCGGCTCCGCCCCAGCAAGCCTTTTTTCGGGATCGGCGGCGGCTCCTTCGACCCCCTAGGGCAGATCCGTCTCCCCATGACTTTTAGCACACGCGACAACTACCGCACTGAGCTGATCGACTTCGATATCGCCCGCATCGGCTTGCCGTACAACGCCATCCTCGGGTACCCGGCACTGGCCCAGTTCATGGCAGCCACTCATCCTTCCTACAACCTCATGAAGATGCCAGGAAGGAAGGACATCCTCACTGTGGTCGGAGACACCAAGGAAGCCATGGCGGCCCTCAAGCTCGCCTTCAGGGCCACGGCGGCATCTTGCCCGACCGACAAGGCAGTGTCCAGAACCAGGGAGGCTGCACCGACCAAGAAGAAGCAGTTGTTCACCCAGGGTCAAGCCAAGACAAAGAAGATACTGGTCGATAAGGATGGGGCCTTTGGTGCCACCTTTACCATAGGCGCCGACCTTGCCCCAGATCAAGAAGAAGAGTTGGTGGACTTCTTGCGGGCAAACATGGAAGTATTTGCCTGGGAACCCAAGCAGATGGTTGGGGTCCCAAGAAGAGTGATCGAGCATCATCTAAGGGTATGCCCCAACGTGCGCCCTGTGAAGCAGAGATCAAGGCAGCAATCCATGGAGAAGCAGTCCTTCATTGTTCAGGAAACCCGCAAGTTGGAAGCAGCGGGTGTCATTCGCGAAGTCCGGTACCCAGAGTGGCTGGCGAATCCGATCGTCGTGCCGAAGAAAGGAGGGAATGAGCACATGTGTGTCGACTTCACCAACCTCAACAAGGCCTGCCCTCAAGACCCGTTCCCACTGCCGTGCATCGACCAGATTGTCGACTCCATCACCGAGTGCGATCTGCTATGTTTCCTGGATGCGTTCTCAGGCTACCACCAGACCAAGATGGTGGTGGAAGATGAGGAGAAGACAGCTTTCCTGACCCCATGCGGGTGTACTGCTACACTTGCATCCCATTCGGACTGCGCAATGCAGGGGCGACCTTCCAGCGACTGATGCACATCGCCTTGGGGCAGCAGCTCGGAAGAAACGTTGAGGCCTATGTCGATAACATTGTGGTGAAGTCTCGGGAGGCAAGAACTTTGATTCAGGACCTGGAGGAGACCTTCGCGAGCCTACGCCAGGTGGACCTGCGGTTCAACCCGGAGAAGTGTGTGTTTGGTGTCCCTTCGGGCAAGCTATTGGGCTTCCTCGTGTCCCACAGAGGGATCGAGGCCAACCCTGAGAAGGTCAAGGCAATCAAAGACATGAGCCCACCACAAAACCTCAAGGAGATGCAGAAGCTTGCAGGTTGCGTGACTTCGTTGGGGCGCTTCATCTCCAAGTTAGGGGAGCGTGCATTGCCGTTCTTCAAGCTGATGAAGAAGAAGGGTCCATTCGAGTGGACCCCCGAGGCCGACCTGGCATTTCAAGACCTCAAGAGGTACTTGACCAGCCCGCCAGTGATGGTGGCACCTCGTCCTCGTGAGCCCTTGGTACTCTACCTGTTTGCCACACCCCACTCCGCCACCACAGCGCTGGTGGCCCTTAGGGAGGGGCCTGAGGTCAAGGACCCGCCAAGTGGCGTCGCCAAGCTGGATGGGGCAGCTCAGCACCAACGCGATGCTTCTGACATAGCGGCTGCCCCGACGGGTCATCAAGCCCCAGGAGCGGGAAGCCCGCAGGAAACACCTCAGTCCCCGCGAGCCAAAAACTCCATCAGCTCCCCCACCCTTGTCGAGCACCCAGTGTACTTCATTAGCACGGTCCTGTGAGATGCGAGGGCACGATACCCCATGCCTCAGAAGCTCTTGCTCGCACTCCTGGTGGCCTCGCGCAAGCTGCGCCACTACTTCCAAGGCCACCCATCAAGGTCGTTTCAGCTTACCCATTGGAGAGAGTGCTCAGAAGCCCCAATGCTGCGGGAAGGGTCGCTGAATGGAACATCGAGCTGCAAGCGTTCGACCTGGAGTTCAGCACAACCAGGGTCATCAAGGGGGCTGCACTCGCCAGCTTTGTGGCGGAATGGACCGACACCCCGGAGCTCGAAGCAGGCAAGAACCGATCCCTCTCACTAGGAAGTGAAGCACCAGATGGTTGGGTCATGTACTTCGATGGCGCGTTCGCACGGCAGGGCACGGGAGCTGGAGCCGTGCTCATCTCGCCCACTCAGGACAAGCTTTACTATGTCGTGCAGCTCTGCTTCTAGCGGGGCGAGAAGGTCTCCAACAACATCGCAGAGTACGAGGGTCTCATTGCCGGCCTCAAAGCGGCGGCGGCCCTGGGGGTGAAGCGCCTCACCGTCAAGGGAGACTTGCAGCTCCTCGTCAACTTCTCCAACAAGGTGTACGAACCAAAGGATGAGCACATGGAGGCATACCTCGCGGAGGTGCGCAAAATGGAGAAGGAGTTCCTGGGCCTGGAACTACAGCATGTGCCTCGTGGCACCAACAAAGAAGCCGATGACATCACCGGAAGAGCATCCAAGCGGCTGCCCCAAGAGCCTGGCGTCTTCGAGGAGCGGCTCTTCAAGCCTTCAGCCGCACCTCCACCTGTGGAGCCGGTGCCATCTCAGGAGGAACTCCCCCAGCCTCCAGCCTTGGGAGCCCCCGCCTGTGGCCCGACCTCAGGAGCGCGCCTCCTCTTAGCGCTCGAGCCTCAGGAGGGGTGCTGGATCGAGGAGTTCAAGGCGTACCTGAGGCAAGGAACGTTGCCGAAGAAAAAGGAAGACACGGAGCATGCGTCTCGACAGGCTACGGCATACTGCGTTCAGGACGGTGAGTTATACAGGAAGCGGCCAAATGATGTTTCTCTATGATGCATTTCCAGGGAACAGGGGAATGAGCTGTTGGCCGACATACATGGCGGAGACTGCGGGCACAACTCGTCGTCACGCACCCTGGTCGGCAAGGCTTTCCGCGGTGGGTTCTACTAGCCCACAGCACTCAATGACGCGGCCGAGCTGGTGAAATCCTGCGAGGCCTGCCAGTTCCACGCCAAGCAGATCCACCAGCCCGCTCAGGACCTCCAGACTATCCCGCTCTCATGGCTGTTCGCGGTCTGGGGGCTGGATATCCTGGACCCATTCCCTCGAGCGCCTGGAGGCTACTGCTACCTCTACGTCGCCATTGACAAATTCACCAAATGGGCAGAAGTGGAAGCTGTCCGCATCATCCCCGTTTGGTCGGCAGTCAAGTTCATCAAGGGCCTCGTAAGCCGATTTGGGGTCCCTAATCGCATCATTACCGACAACGGCTCGCAGCTCACTAGCAATCTCTTCAAAACGTATTGTGCTAACCTTGGAACGCGGATCTGCTACGCCTCCATGGCGCACCCCAGGAGCAACGGCCAGGCCGAACCCGCCAACGCGGAGGTCCTGAGGGGCCTCAAGACAAGGACCTTCAAGAAGAAGCTCAAGGCCTGCGGCAGGGGCTGGCACGCCGAGCTCCAATCTGTGTTGTGGTCCATCCGCACCACTGCCACCAGGCTGACAGGTGAGACCCCATTCTTCCTCGTCTACGGAGCAAAAGCGGTTCTCCCACACGAGGTCAGGCATCGCTCCGCGTGGGTCCTGGCGTTTGATGAAACGCAGCAGGACGCCATGCGGGGGATGGATCTCATGTTGGGGGAGGAACGCCACCGGGTAGCCTCGCTCCGAGCTGAGAGGTACCATCAGGCGCTGCAGCGATACCACTGCCGCAGCGTCCACTCCAGGACGCTCGAGGTGGGTGATCTTGTCCTGAGATGGGTGCTCTCCAGGGAAGGGCTGCACAAGCTCTCACCCATGTGGGAGGGCTCGTTTTGGGTCTCCCACGTCTCCAGGCTTGGCGCCACGCGCCTGGAGACACAGGACGGGAACCCCATCCAGAATGCCTGGAACATCCAGCACCTCCGGAAGTTCTACCCATGAAGCAAGGCCCGGTGCCTATGAAGAATCTTCGCTCATGACACTCTCACGTAATAATGAGTGGGGCTGTACACACCCTAGAGTCTCAGGAGTGCCACCCTCGGGCCTCGGGGGCTCCCTCCCACGCCTAGTGGCGGCACTTAGCTCTGCGCTGATGAGAAGACAAGAAGACTAGACTAGGTGCCGGACGCGGCTTTTCATTTGCTTTCCGCAGTTGGTTGCCCTCTCTTTTAAGTGAGAATTTTCTTTCGGTGTTCCTTGCTGGCCTGGTTCCATTATCCTTGTTGCCTCCTTTTCTACCCTCGGTTTCTCGTTTCTGATCGGTCCACTCCCTCGCATGCCTCGTGAGGGGAGCACCCTCGTGAGTGTTTTTCGTTTTCTTGTCTTTCTCAAGGCACCCTCGCTCGAGCTCGCAAGCTAGTGCTCCCCTCTCAATCCATGCCCCTCGGGTACCACGATGTGAAGCACTGGGTTACGGCCGGCAGCACCTACGACCAGGTTCCGGAAGAATAAGAATTCCCTAATGAATTTTTGCAGTTCTCGGGCGCCTCCCGAGCACAGGAGGCCTCGTCAGGCACTAGGGAACGCGCGTCTCGCGAAGCGGAATCTACCTCAGGTGCATCGAGCTAAGTCATTCTACGCGCATACATAAAACATGACGCTGCAACACAACACAGGAACGATACACATAACACAGCCACTTAGAAATCATAATTGTCGCACGCCCTAGCAGGGCCCCATACTTGTCTCTCTCTAATGCAGGAAGGAAAGGAAGAACGAAACAAAAGCGGAACGTGCTCCCGCGGCAGGTCACGAGGATGGGCCTGTGGCGCTCTCCTGGGTTTAGCCGGACCCCTCCTCGCGCTTCATAGGAGCGCGGCGACAGGATGACCCGCTACCACCTTCGAAGCCGGCGCGGCGACTGGTCGTAGCCGCCACTGCTGGAGCTGCTGCCGGAAGAGCAGCCGCCGTAACTGGACGAGCCGTGGCCGGCGCCGAGGACGAAGTCGCCTTCCTCCTCGTCACGACCATCGCCAAGGCCGAGCACCTCATCGCCGTCGTTGTCCTTCGGGCAACACCCGACGCGGCGACCATCTTCCCCAAATGCCCTCACGAAGAGGGTCATGTCACCATCGTACTGGAAGTGGAGGGCGCACCGCCTGCCCAGTCCGTGCGCGCGGGCGAATGTCTGCCAACCGCGAGCCTGGACCACGTTGCCCGCGGCGGAGACCTCGACCGCGACCCAGGAAGCCTTGCTGCAGCAGCCGTCCGCCTGCAGCCAAAGACCGCCTGCACCGGTGGCAGGCAGCTCACCGACAAAGAAGTGCGGGAGTTGAAGCCAAGTGTCGGTCGGGTTCTCCGACCATACGATGAACTCCGGCATCACCTCCGCCAAATGGAAGCGCGGCCGAGGGGGGCGCGCAACCATGACACGCCTCACCTCATCTACAGGACCACCACGACCTGGGCGACTGCTGCCACGAGAAGAGGCGCCACCGCAGCCGCGAGGGCCGCGGCAGGGATCGCGGTGTGTTTGCGGGGACGGCCGTGCTCCCTCTTGGGCGGCGGTGAGCCAGACCCCTCCTGGCAAGCCTTCCCCTTCTCCGCAACCGGGTGACTCTTCGCAGGCGCCATGGGTGTCGCAGCAAGCTGTGGAGCAAGGAAGAAGAAGAAGCGGGAGGAGCAAGGAAGAGATGGGTGACGGGGGCTCCGCCCCCACTTCCCATTTATAGCCAAGGGGAGGCCAACCGCCGGCCTCCACGATCTAAGGTAATAATGATCTTTTTTGTGCATGCAACAAGGACCCGTCAAGTCGGGCAGCTGCCGACGCAGCGTGGGGAAGTGGAGACGCCCACGTCCAATCAGTCGCCACGCGCCAACCGTAGCCGCAGGCTGATGGGGCCCGCGGCGCTTCGCGCTTGCCCTTTGGCTTCACCTCGAAGCCAAGCTCGAGCGTGCCGTGGGCCCGGGGGCTACTGTCGACGTTCTGGGAACAGGGGTCCCCAGACTTGCCTGCCTGCGACCCGTAGCGTGGCTCCCCCAGCGGCCCTGTACGACCCATCTTCACCAGCAAACATTCAAGACCCTCGCGAGGGGCCAAGCCTCGCGAGGCAGACGATGCAGGACCTCCTTAGGGGCGGCCTCACTGTGCTGGTGTGAGAGGCGGAGAGATCAAGGCGAGGGGCACCTTGCGAGGTTTTTGTGACGCAAGCCATGACGACTGGAGCGAGGTGGGCGCCAGGCGGGCACCAGCGCGCGTAGTGTCCTCGTTTCCTCTTTGATGCTAAAGGGGGTAAGCGCAGATGAGAAGTCCCGAGGCATCAGGCAAAGGTTTCCATATCGATGCAACAAGACCAAGACCAGCATGACGGCAGGACAGAGGTCACCGTGGAGCCCAAGATGGCGTCACCACCGGAGCCTTTGGCAGGCGAAGACTACTTTTGTCAAGATAGCTTCTACTAGTTGTCTCCCTTCGAATTTAGTCATTGTGGGATCCCTTCCCGCTCAATATTTGGCAAGAGGACCAGGGCCTCTATAAATAGGGCTAGCCACCACTGTAGGAAGGGATCTCATCTTGGACTAGATCCATTCCACCAAGGCCACCAGACAAGTTCACCAAGCAAAGAACACCTCTCCTCGCGAGGCTGCTCTTCCCTTGTAACTGTTCATCCTCAGTCTAAGAGGCAATCCACCACACCACATTGTAGTAGGGTATTACACCACAATGGTGGCCCGAACCAGTATAAATTTTGTGTCTCATGTTCTTTGGGTTCGTCGAGCTAGGCCGTGAGATCGTAGAGTGTGCGAGCTAGAGAAGGGAGAGATCTTTGTGCGCACCCCAGTGTTCGAATCTCAAGGGTTTTGCCGAAACCCGAAATCCGACAGGTGCACTAGTTCGGCGAAGAGATGGTGATAAAAGTGTAATATTGATGATAGAATTATATTTTTATAATCTGAATAAATAAAAATAGCAATGTAGAAAATAGTAAACGGGCACAAAAACGGTATTGTAATGCTTGAAAATGAGGCCTAGGGTCCGTACTTTCGCTATTGCAATCTCTCAACAATGCTAATATAATTGGATCATATAACCATCCCTCAACGTGCAACGAAGAATCACTCCAAAGTTCCTATCCAACGGAGAACATAAGAAAGAATTGTTTATAGGGTACGAAACCACATCAAAGCTATTCTTTCCGATCAATCTATCCTAGAGTTCGTACTAAAATAACATGAAGCTATTCTTTCCGATCGATCTAACCAAGAGTTCGTACTAAAATAATACCAATGCAAATTCATATTCATAATGTTCAATCCAACACAAAGAACTTCAAAGAGTTCCCCAAGATTTCTACCGGAGAAACAAAGACAAGAACGTGCATCAACCCCTATGCATAGATTACCCCAATGTCACCTCGGAAATCTGCGAGTTGAGTGCCAAAACATATATCAAGTGAATCAATACGATACCCCATTGTCACCATGAGTATTCAACTGCAAGACATATATCAAGTGTTCTCAAATCCATAAAAGTATTCAATCCGATAACAACGAAATCTCAAAAGGAAAAACTCAATTCATCACGATAAGATAGAGAGGGGAAAACAACATATGATCCGACTATATTAACAAAGCCCACAATACATCAAGATCGTGACATCTCAAGAACACGAGAGAGAGAGCGAGAGAGAGAGATTAAACACATAGCTACTGGTACAAACCCTCAGCCCCGACGGTGGACTACTCCCTCCTCGTCGTGGTGGCCATTGGGATGATGAAGATGGCCATCGGAGATGATTCCTCCCTCCAGCAGGGTGTCGGAACGGGGTCTAGATTGGTTTCTGGTGGCTATAGAGCCTTGCGGCGGCGAAACATCTGATCTATATCACCCCGAGGATTTTCGGAATATTTTGGGAATTTATAGGGCGAAGAGGGGGTGCAGGAGGCCACCGAGGTGGGCAAAACCCACCTGGGCGCGCCTGGCTCCCCAGGCACGCCCTGGTGGGTTGTGCCCCCCTCGGGGGCACCCCCTAGGTGCTGCACTGGCCCATCCTGGGTGTTCTGGTCCATAAAAAAATCTCCAAAAAATTTCGCGGTGTTTGGACTCCATTTGATATATTTCCCGCGATGTAAAAAACAAGCTAAAAACACCAACTGGCACTTGGCACTGGGTCGATAAGTTAGTCCCAAAAAATGATATAAAGTTGCTATAAAATGATTGTAAACCATCCAAGAATGATAATATAATGGCATGAATACTTCATAAATTATAGATACGTTGGAGACATATCAGCATCCCCAAGCTTAATTTCTACTCGTCCTCGAGTAGGTAAATGATATAATAAATAATTTATGAAGTGTGAGTGCTAGCAAAGTGCACAAGTTTGATCAATGACAGTTTCAATCACTTTTACTAGCATCATAACAACAATTCTTTCTCATAAAACTTTTCGTGTTAAAGTAGCAACCAATTCACATGTTAAGGTTCAAACAATGAATTCTCTTGAAACTCAACAACCTATGTTCTCAGTCACCAAGCAATTGTAATTCAACTTATTCAATAGAGTTTAAGTAAGAGCTTCACATACTCAACCATCACATAGTCTTCTATGATTGCTAACACTCACTGCATATACATGAGCAAAACGTTTCAACCGGACACATAAAAAGATAGGAACTTATAATTTCACCTCCCACCGTATTCACCTCAAGGGTGATGTCAACAATAATAACTCATGCTACCCATATCCAACTGGATATATGTGCCTAGATCTTTCCTCACCACATGATGCTTGCCAAAAGAGAAAAATAAAAAGGAATAAAGAGAAAAACTTTGACTCTTTGCATATAAGTAAATACTGAAAAGTAAAATATAGGCCCTTCGCAGAGAGAAGCAGAGGTTGCCATGCGCTCATTTATTTGTATGCTCAACCCCTTCGTGCAAAAGAACGTCACATTATATTGCCCCTTGTGATAGCAACCTTTATTATGCAGTCTGTCACTTTTATTCTTTGCCATTACAAGTTCGTACAACGCTCAATTTTCTCTTACACTAAATGATCTAACACTTTTAGAAGCAATTTTATTGCCTTATTGCACTGATGACAACTTACTTGAAGGATCTTGCTCAATCCTTAGGTAGGTATGGTGGACTCTTGAAAATAAGATTTGGGTTTAAGGGTTTTTGGATGCACAAGTAGTATCTCTACTTGGTGCGGAATTTTTGGCTAGCAAAGATGGGGGGCAAGCACCACATGTTGAAGGGTCTATGACAATATAACTTCTATGTGAATATGAACAAACAAAAACAACCGCCGAGGGGATTGACAACCCCCTTGATCGCATTGGGTGCAAGTATTTATTCTTTTGTGTGTAGGTGCTGCTAACGAGGTTTCGTGTGGTTCTCCTACTGGGTTGATAACCTTGGTTCTTAACTGAGGTAAATACTTATCTCTACTGTATTGCATCGTCCTATCCTCTTCGAGGAAATCCCAACGCAACTCACAAGTAGCAGCCTCCCCAGGGTCCTGTTCATCGAGGGCTAACCGCCTACCATGGGTTCATGTTCAGCCAACCTGCATCAGCTAGGGTGGGGTGTATACGCGCGTGGTAGTAACGGAAATATCTTATCGAGAGCCAACCAACCGCTAAGTCAACTCACATCTCACGCAAGGGGGCTCGATGCAACAACTGTCTGGTTTGATTCCGTGTATCGTGCGTCAGGGCTTGATGCAACACATTGATCGATTGGGCCAGGAAACTACATACGCGCACGAGTCACGCATTGATCATACGGGTTCAGTAAGCGAATGGATCGCTCGAATTCAGTAGTGCGAGGGCTCGCTCGAGTTCAGTAGTGTGAAGGGATTGCTTAGGTTTAGTATGCGAAGGGCTCGCTTGTGTTCAGTAAGCGAAGGGCTCGGTCGGGTTCAGTAAACGAAGGGCTCGCTCGGGTTCAATAGTGCGAAGGGATTTCTCGGGTTTTGTAAGCGAAGGGATCGCTCGGGTTCAGTAAGTGAAGGGCTCGCTCGGGTTCAGTAAGCGAAGGACTCGCACACGACCGTGTACGAGAGAAATGCGCAAACCACCCCAGCATCGCTCGGGCCCGACCACTGACCGTACATCGAGAAATCACCAAAAAATTCTCGCCCTCACCTCTACCATGTGTTGTTTATGTCATGGATGACCCAAAGAAACGTCATGCAGGCGCGACTCCGTCCGGGCCAGGACAAAAAAATCATTTATGTCATAATTTTTTGTCATAAAAGTTGATGCCAACCATATTCATGATGACACGTGTTTTTGTGACAATTATTGTTACGATACTGTCACAAAAAATATTTTTTGTTCAGGTCATAATGTTGCAGATGTGTCTTTTTCTTGTAGTGAGTGCCTTCTACATTTGTGCATTTGAGTAATGATGCCTTTACATAACAGGAGACAGCTCATAAGAAAAGTGGGCAAGGAGGACAAGGCAACATTAACCATGAGTAATATGTCATCATAGCTTAGGTATTCTAAACAAACAATTAGTCTTTTTTGGATTCTCTAGACAATATATATGAAATGCTTCAATCTAGATTTTGTGGTGCTGAGTGGTATCCCTAAGTAAGTAAAGGGGAAAGTTCCAACTGAGCAATCTATGATTGAAAATAAAGCATGGACATCCTCCTTATTCACATTTATTGGGATCAGATTTGATTTTTGGTAGTTAACCTTCAGCCTAGATTGGTAGAGCAAACTGACCAGTGAGGCTTCTGAGTTGTGATAGTTGTTGTGAGCAAGCTGGCAAGACCATCATGGTGTCATCAGCATAATGCACCATATGGAAATCAAGGCAAGAGTTGAACCTGATGGGTGGATGAATGCAACCCCTATTCATAGCATTGTTCGAGATTATCTGAAGGAAAGCAACAGCCAGAAGAAAGAGTAGTGGAGAGAGAGGGGGTCACCTTGTCTAACCGCTCTTTTACACTTAAAATTCTTACCGGGAACATTATTTAGAAGCACTGCAAAAGTAACTGAAGAAAGAAGTTGAGAAATACAGGAACATCACTTATCCCCAAAACCATTTCTTCTTAGAATTGCCAAAATCATGCCATGCTCAATTTTAGCGTCCCAAATTTTAAATTCCTTGTACTTGAGGAGCTAATTTTTAACATCACCTCAGAAATTAAGTCACCTAAAAAAAGAATTTAAAGAAATTAAGTTTGAGAAGAAGGATGGCTCACCATTCACCCTGTTGATGGATGTCCATGCCGCAACGGTGACATGTGTTTTCATTCGTTAGAGTTGAACAAAACATATTTCGTTGCCAACCCATTCATACATACCCTACCAATGCATTCTGGTGCTAAGTATGTTTGCGTGTGGAACCAAGCACCGTCAGTACCTGAAATGGCAAAGTAAACTTTTTTCTCTCTCTTATTTGCTACCTCGAGTTCTTGGGAGGGTGCATTTTGCAACTCCATTTAGCAGCTTATACTAATACAAGTGATCTGTTTTGTTAATTAGAGATTAGACCGGTAGGTGCGTCCATGACCTGGGGGAACGTTGGAAGCCAGCGACGTACCGTCAACCACCCAATCCATCACACTCGCAGCAGCATCCTTCCGTCCAAGATTCGGGGCTCACTCTTTCGCGACACACAACTCGACTTTTTCACTTGCGCCAGCTTGCCGCATCACGCTTACTCGTGGGCCATGGAGCCCACGTGTCATCGACGTTTAGATCTTCATTGACAGTTCTTTGAGCAGCCATTAAAACAAAAGAGTCGGAATATAGAGGGTGGCGCAAAAATCCGTGGGAAACAGCGCCGACACTGGTGTACATGCCGGATCGTTTGATTAGGATATGTTCGCGCTGATGATGACGTTTGTCCTTACAATTTCTTTCTCATAATGATTAAGAATCGAAGCTAATCGTGCACCGCCACTATCATGTTAAATTATCCGTTCATGAGAGTATTCCGTCTACTACTAGTGATGGCTTGTCCACATATATATACTCCTATATGTTCTGTTGAATTGTTGAATTGTTTTTTCAGTGGCATAACTTTGGATAGCTCTGTTTTTGTTAGGTAGCCACACAAGCTTTCATATTTAAGGTACTGGGAATCATCGCTTGGTTTATAAATATGAAAAAAAAACAATTGTCTTCTGCAAAAATTTACTCGTGCGCTCTGGCTTTACCAAGTACTCTCTTAAAAATAGATAACGTTTTAGAGATTGCTAGGGTCTCCAATATATATCTGGACGTTCATTTTGTACTTTTTATGAGAAATTTTTAATCTATTTATCTTTAACCATGACAGTACAACGAACACGAGAAATAATAAAAATTGCATCCAGATTTATAGACCACCTAGCGACGACTACAAACATTGAAACAAGCCGAAGACGTGCCGCCGTCATTGCCCCTTCCTCGCCAGAGCCGGGCACAACTTGTTGTACTAGATAGTCGGAAAGTCGTCGTGCTAAGGCCCCATATGACTAAAGCGTCAGAACAGCAACCCCTGCCGATGAAGAGAAGCTTAAATGAAAGGATCCAACCTGAAGACACGTGAATAAAGACGTATAAAGACCGGATCTGAGCAGACCTACTAAAGATAACCACCGACCATATCCCGTGAGATCCGCCGGAGACACACCTCCACACGCCCTCCATTGATGCTATACGCACCACCGGGACGGGGGCTGGGCGAGGAGAACCTTATTCCATCTTCAAGAAGCTGTCGCCGCCTCGTCTTCCTCAGCATGACACAAACCCTAACAAAATTTGAAGCAAAAATAGAGCCCTTCCGCCGGCAAGAGCCAGAATCCACCGCGCACCCATGGCCCTAAAGTCACAAGAGACGTAGCCGATCGGCGGCGCCGCCAACGGGAGGCAAATACCCTAGCCGCCTTTCCTTGGAGGAGAGATGAAGGGAGGAGAGACTTCTTTTCTTGTTTTCTTTCCAATACGAGTTTTGTTACATATATGAGTAAACATTTATACGAAATTTAAACAATGTATATGTAACAAATGTAATGATCATATTTAATCTTATCAACCTAGTCTTTTTGTATACAACCGTAGCCAAAGTTAGTAAAAACAATTATGGCATGCTTTCTTGAAAGTCTATCTATGAGCGAAGGTACTAGTTACAAATGTAGCAAAATTAGTTTTTAAAAAATGTAACAAAATTGTTTTCCCCGAGTTATCTAGTAACATCGA